>NC_135200.1:8972575-9275606 GCF_050948175.1 Xylocopa sonorina
ATGATGCAGCTGATCTGGAAGAAGTCATCGGAGATGCTGCTGATATCTGGAGGAAGTCATCGGGGATGCTGCTGACGTCTGGAGGAAGTCATCTGTGATACTGCTGATGCCTGGAGGAACTGTTGCTGCTGCTGCTGCTGACTCAGTAAAGTTGTCGAAACTATGACAAATGCCACTCCGCTCACGCTGTAAGTAGAGCACCAAATTGAAATTATGTTTCTAGAATACCATATATACGCAACTCAATCAATATCAAAACTTGAAAATGAAAATTTAAAGCAAAGATGAGAAAAGACGCTACCGCCATGACAGCTTGAATTATTCAACACGGGATTTGAATCTCGACGCGTGCGCATTCGAACATTAACACAATCGCTATTTCAAACTCAAATGCATCTTAGCAAGAACAAATATACAATTGTACTCACTAATCTATCGAGATGATCGTTGTTGCGTAGCTAATGGTTCTTCGTATAGCTTGTATGATCAGCGAATCTCGATTTATTTGTAAATTTCTTGAAGGAGAGTTATTTTATATCTACGTTTTCTATTGTACTGATAAGTACAGTTTATATGTTTAGTGAACCCCAGTTGATTATTTGTAGAATTCTTAAGAGTCTACTGAACTGGAGTTGTTCGTCCCTATGTCCTTCCCGTGTCAAGTCAAGATTAACACTACCGATTGTGTAGAAAATCCATGTCCTTATATACCCAAACGTAGGCCCAGCCGTTAACCAATCAGATCTTTCGCTTGAAAAGCGTTAACCAATTAGAGTTGAAATGAACAATAGCCACCCCGTGTCGATGCTGCGAGCGATCTGATTGGTTAACGGCTACTACTCATGTTTGGTATATAAAGGGCAATTTTGTTTACACAAACTTTAATATCAAACTTAGCTTGCTGGAGGGAGGAACGTCGGCGCTTGCACTTACATTTAGTTTATAAAAACAGTCAATTTCTTCTATAAGGTTAGGTTTATTTTTTCAGCGTAAGATAATAGAACTGGTTGGAAGAAACAACAATAACGCTAATGAATATTTTAAATGAACCTATACTGAATAATTGACATTGAAAATGATAAAATCATATTTCTTACATACTTGTGTTTCTATTTTAGCATTTGGATGTCACGACATTCGATTTAATAAATTCAGTAAGTTGGTGATAAACAATTATTACTTAATATATACGTGTATATATTTAGTAAAAGTGTTTATTAACAGCAACAAGTTATAAAACATATACATACATGGTCGTAATGTAAAGATATAAAATCACTACATACATAATCAGAAGTGGATATTCGTTATTTATGTTACACGCAAACAGAAGCGATTAATCTTTGAACAACACTAGATAGGATATGAGCTACTTTCGTGATTTATTATACAACAACTCGATTTGAATTCCGAACATAACAAAAATTTAACTACAATCATTGTGATTGTTTGATGGGTTTAATCATTGCGTAGCAATCATATTATTCTTATTTACGTTTTCGCTGGTACTTAGCGTAACCGTTTTACAGCCTATGGCGGCTATTATATTTTCCATTACTTCGTGATCGTATCTCGTGCCACGTAAATTAGTGATCACGCTCGCGTCCTGGCTAAAATCGTTGGTCACCAAACCGACGGGCAGTCTCATTTTGATTTCTTCAATGATACCATTTTGGATTTCCAGCGTCAAATTGAATCTATGAACTTTGTTATCTTGGCCGGGTACATCTAGAACGCGTGTCACCGTGAATTTCGGCGTTTTACCGTAATTCCACTCCCAGGAACTAAACTCGCTTATCAGTTTGTTCAGACCTGAGAAATGTTCAAAATTAAATCTGTGTCAGTTAACAATTATATAATTTCCGTTCAATATCCGTTTACCTGGGAACCATTCCTCGGTAGGATTAATGTATTGAAATCCTTTTTGACGTTGAATGAGGTCCTGCCCGCCATCTTCCAGAACGAGAGCTTTCGTACGGAGATATTCCCAGCCTACCGCGGTAATTAGTTTGTCCATTCGAATGTGACGGTTCACGTCGATCAAATTTTTAATCGGTGAACGCATGGATGTCGTAGCATTTGTTTCTATATTATTCTGCAAGGTAATATCGGAAATATTATTATATAATAGTGGTGAATAATATATTGAGATATCATCCGAACAGAATGTTCTTAGATGCGATGGACTTTGTACAGAAAATTGTGATAATGATCGGATAAAAAGATTACCTGCGTTCTCTCGAGGGCTAAACTCAAAGCCGTTTTGTTTACGTCGACCAACAGCGTGCAGTGATGATATGCGTTAGGCCGTCCTAATTTTGCTGCGGTACCAGATATCTGCGTTTTGAAATAGTTAAGGAAACATTGGTAACAATCTCCGCAAAGCGTAATGTTTCGCTTTTAACTAACTAGGTTGTTCCAATTTATTTCTCAGGGAGGGAAAGAGAGAGGGTGAGAGGGAGTATATAATTTTGTAAAAAAGAAATTTTTTAAATATTTGTTATTACGTTCCCGTCTCCTCCACCCCCTCTTTACCTCTCCGTTTGTATGACTTTCAGTAATGATAGTTTGTTTTCATACAATCCTTGTATCACAAAATTCCAAGCATACATAAATGCGATAATTTCCGCTGCAACATTCTATTTACGCTATCAAAAGCGGAGATAAGACCAAGAATAAATAACTCTGTTTTATATCGTTTCCTTTTAAATTTAGCAGTCATGCACGTGATCATTGAGCATGTAATTTTGGAACACCCTATATTTAATAGACGTACAGGTGCTATTTTGATACATTACATGAAAGGATACTTTGTACTTCTCTTCGACAACGATGTCCTCGCGCTTGTTAATGTCCGCCTTTAAACCCCATTCACGGTACAGGGCTCTAGTAATGATCTCCAGATTGTATTTTCGATTATACCGTTCCCGCGGCGTGAAGAAGGATAAATTTAAATTACCGTTGTCATGGTAGACGGTGCCGCCGCCGCTGTTCCGACGGGCGAGCACTATACCACGTTTCTCAGCTACTTGAGTATTGTGCTCGATCCACGGGTTTTGATGCCGTCCAATCACTATACACGGATCGTTACGCCATAGAAGTAGTAAATGGTGATCCGTGAAATCGTAGTTCTTATAGAGCCAATCCTCTAACGCTAGATTTGTGAACACATCTGTGGATTGCGATATGAATACTGACTTCCTAATCGAATTGTTAGGATCGTTTTGCCTTTCGTTGCAACTCGTCGAGTATTTAGACACATAATTCAAATTGTTGCACGGAACTCCTCGTTTGGTAACATTCAAAAATCGATTGATCAGGGACATTTTATCGTGATGCACGTACAACTTGAATTCTCTCCCTCCCTCTCTCTCTCTCTCTCTCTCCCTTTTCTTCTCTTCTTTTATTTACATGCACGCACTCTTCCTCTCTTTTGTATGGCAGTGAATCAAACAACAGATCCGCGTGTCGATATCGTTATTGAAACCGTTACTCCCTGGAAACGACCTGATGCTCGCTCGTGAAATCAGTCTTTGACTACTATAATTATACAGGTTCGACTATCGAATTCTCGATGCTTTTTAATACCTGTGTATGTGCACAGAAATTGCTCAGCCTTGACAGTAGTTAATGGTTTTATCTGCAGATAGCACTCTTAATGACAAGAATGTTTCGAGAAGTCAGACTGGCTGGCTGTTATCGAGATCAGGTAATTGTGAAGGGCGATCGTTTGATGCAACCACTTCCACGTCTGACCCAGGGAGTTGATACGGTATCGGAGACCTAAACAGTCTCGACAGTCTTTTTGCATTCCTCCGTGTGCTGACAGATTGGAAATAAACATTCAAATTACCCGCGGCAAACGATATCGCACGTAGTTGTGAACGACCTCTTTCCGTCGATGGATAGATCAGGTTCCCAAGGATCGTTGAAGTTTTCGTTAGTCAACGTTCGAGACACTCGAGATTCCACTGTTCGCAGCTACGAGCCTGAGTCAAAATTCACCGATGCACTCTCCGGTTCACAATGAATAGTTCACTGGTCGATTTTGATGTTATATGAGCTCGGTGTGGTCGGAGAAAGTAGGAGGGGGTCTGTCGACACCACGCAAGAGGTTATCAAAGTTCGCAGCATAAAGTACAACTGACCCACGTGATATCAGCGCACGCAACTTTGTGCCTACTCTTCGTGATCTGTCTGCCCTCCCGCGATCTATCGGTCTCGTAAATATATATTGCTGTGCGTGTCCTTTGATTATTATTTTCTCGCAACTTTTTAACTTAACTGAATGCTGTTAAAATAGCATTCTCTGTATTCCAAAATAAAATCTTCCCATTGCATTATTTATTTTTAGATATGTACATTATTCTTTTAAGTTTATGCAAAGTAGCTGCCGTTTATAAATGAATACTTAAAATAGAATTAATTAATAAGTATTAAGAAAGCGGAAAACGTAGATTAGAATTAAACTTTCACATTATCGACATTTAATGCGCCATGTTTAGGAAAATAATGACTAAACTTGTATACAAGGATTATATGAAGCTAGTATTACGGTTTTTTCACAATTTAGTATAAATAGCACAAATTGTGCGACGTAGCGTGATAAACTAAATTTATGCAAATAAAAATTAACAGTTCTTTCCGATTCCTTAAACATGTTTTTAATAATAACGCGATACTGCATTTTCACAATATCGATGACATACCGATTACATGTGGCTTAACATATTATATGCTACAAGAGGGGGTAATTAAGGCCAGTTGATAAGAATACAAATATACCCTTTACTCTTCCGTGTCATGCGTGCTGATATTGATATTGATTTTACAACTATGGTATTGATAAATCATTTTCTAATTACACAAATAACGATATAAATGTCTGGACTTCTCGGTACAACCATCTACGCAGAACTTCAAAATCTTGTTTATGTCAACTCACATATAATTTTTATCCAATTTCACGAAATACTTAGATTTTGCAATTAAATAAAAATTGATTACGATTTAGTTTTTACTGGTCAAGATGGATGACGCTCATAAAAAAGTCGTATCGATATTTTTATTTTATGACTCCGCGAAGAACGAAATAAGATTTGAAATTTTTAAAGAAAATGAATATCATAAACGTTATCACGCGTAATTATCATTTGTAACATTTAAGTATACCAATTTACCACAAAGCTAAACGAACTGATGCGGCTCATAAGACAATTATACGTCCATTGTTAACATTTAACGCTTTCTGCGCAGTTTACTAATCATAGACATAAAAAAATAGATACATGTAATCTTGTTTATAATGTGAACAATATACAATGATACATCAACTCATATGTAAAAATGAAACTTTCTTTAAAAAACAGCTGGGAAAGCTATTGAAGCTTATTTACAAATCACTATTTTTCACTGATGAACTGTTGACGTACATACATGCAAATTACAAGTATTCTGATTCCATAACATAAAATTAGGTATACATAATGTAAGTAAAAGGATACAATAATAAATAATACATGATTGTATGTTGACTCTTTTACACATTCTTATTGTGATTGAGTACAATCTAATGCATTCGTAGTCTGTTTTCACATTATTAAAAGAGCACAAGTTTCCAATTGCGGGAAATGGCTAATTATCGTCACACCGTGGAAGATTGTATCAACAGTTTAGAAAATAATTATATAAAGTAACAAATTTACTATCGAAACGAAACAATTAAATAAAGAACGAATTATTTCGCGTTTTCCTGTATTTTTTTTAGCAATATTTGAATCGCTGACATGCATCATTATTTATTAACGAATCTGCTGCGTTTTTTACTGCAGATCTGCCGACACATCTGTTTGCAGATTGATTTTTGTATTTCTGCCACTGATCTGTTGATGCAAACCCTGGTATGTAATAAATTCAGCACAAAATTTGCCGCTATTTTACTTTGTACAATCTATGGAGAATATTATTAAAAATCTACTATGAACAAGTCTTGCTAAGGAAGGCGCTTTATTCCTATGTATAGCATGCGATATCAGTGAAATATAAACTTTATCATATCGAATTGTAAAGAAAGGATTTGCTCCGTATCGTACATAACAAAAAAATATGTGTATTATGGTTATGTCTTTAATTGCAAATACGATAACGAAAGTGTACACGGGTAAAATTCGAACAAGCGCTTGCAAGAATTTGCTCGGTTTCGCAGTTAGCAAGCATAAGCAATTTATTCGCACATTGCCTTTTTCGACCGTGAAAGTGAGCTCTTTTTTTCAGTAAAACGATTGTTTATTAATATAAGACTGTCGTAAATTTAATCACACCGTTTTGGGGGAAATCCAGGTGCAACACCCTAAGATACAAGAGCGAACGGAGAATCAAAAAATAATGGAAAAGTTACAATATCCCGAAGCGTATCGAGATGAAACCGTTGTCGATAATTACCATGGTGTTGAGGTTAGAATTAGAAAATAGATTTAAACGAGATTGATAACCGTATAAATGTATCCATAAGTGACAGTAATTCTTTTTTCCGACAATGATAAAAATATTTCATTTCAATAAATCGATGCATCGATATGAACATACATTTTTATTCATTAGTCAAATGTACAAAGTGCAGTTCACAATATGAATTGGAAACGGTATGAAGCACAGAGTTTTATTAGATATTTTTGTTAGGTAAAAGATCCGTATAGATGGTTAGAGGATCCTGATTCTGAAAAGACTAAGGCATTCGTTGAAGCGCAAAATGCTATCACCAAACCATATTTATCATCGTGCAAGACACGCCAAGATATTCATGATCGATTAAAGCAACTGTGGGATTTTCCAAAATATTCGTGTCCCGCTAGATATGGGAATAAGTATTATTTCTACAAGAATACCGGCTTACAAAATCAAAGGTAACAATGTCTGAAACATTAATTTGTACTTGTTATTGTCACGCATAAATGTTTTTAGCGTCCTATATGTACAAGATACATTGGACAGCGAGCCGAAAGTATTTTTAGACCCGAACACTTTATCCGAAGATGGTACCATCGCAATTAGTAGCAGTAAATTTAGCGAAGATGGTAGTATATATGCGTATGGTTTGTCCAGTAGTGGATCTGATTGGTGTACAATTCATTTCATGAATACGGAAACAGGTACAATGCGCAATATTTGCTTATGGACAAATTTTTTATATCCAATCATTAATTCTATGCTTCAAAGGTGAAAAGTATCCAGAAATCTTGGAAAAAGTTAAGTTCTCACCAATAACGTGGACTCACGACAATCGTGGAATCTTTTACGGTTGCTATCCTGAACAGAAGGGTAAAACCGATGGTTCAGAAACGGAAGGTAATAGAGATCAAAAACTCTGCTATCATGTTGTCGGTACACCCCAGTCGGAAGATGTTGTTGTAGTTGAATTTCCTGAAGAACCTTTATGGAGGATGTGAGTGACATAATTATGTATGTGTTTTAGTGAAGTTGAACGATCTTATTGGATTGTAACACATAAAATGACTATCGCTTGATGGAAAGCGATTTATTTTTTAATTTTTATTGGAAAAATTGAAGCAAGTGAAATATGTTTCTAAGTGATTTAAGCAATACGCTGAATATTTACATTTTGTATGTTGCAACCTAATATAGATGTTTGCGATTATGTGTCAAATATTTTATACATTTTTATGTGACCGAGTACGATCTAATTCATTTATTGTCTGTTTTCATGTTATTAGAGGAGCACAAGTTTCTGATTGCGGGAAATGGCTAATTGTCACACCTGTGAAAGATTGTAGAGATAACTTAGTTTACTTTACGGAATTAAAACCAGAGATGAAAATAGTTGAAAAGTTACAGTTAACTCAAGTAGTTGATAAACTTGAAGCTGATTATGAAGTTAGTGGCACATAGTATAAATAGTTCTTGTTTTAATTCCAATATTCTCCTTTAGTACTTATCATTGTTTCTTTTTTAATTAGTATGTAACAAATGATGGCACCAAAGCTATTTTTCGAACAAACAAAAATGCGCCGAACTACAAATTAATTGCCATAGATTTATTGGACTATAAAGAGGATAAGTGGGTTGATCTTTTACCAGAACATTCTGATAACGTCTTAGATTGGGCATGTGCGGTCGATGGTGATAAATTCGTAGCTTGCTATATTGAAGATGTTAAGGTAAACACGAGATAAGTTATTCTCAGTATACCCGAAAGTAAAAGCAGAAGTGGGCATTAATAATCCAACAAATTTTTTCAGAATATTTTACAATTACATAGTCTAACAACTGGTGAGAAACTTCGAACATTTCCACTAGATGTTGGTACGATAGTTAATTTTGCGGGACAAAAGAAGTATTCTGAAATATTCTATCAATTTAAATCATTTTTGATTCCGGGTATTATATACAGAGTTGATCTAAAGAATGACGAAGAACCCCAGGCTAGTATTATCTCTGTCGTGAGTAGCAATGCAAACGATGTTTTACGTGTGCTAAATATGCAATTGTATTTATAGGTGTTACGAGAGATTAAAGTGAAAAACTTTGATCCGAGTTTGTATAAGACTAGTCAAATATTTTATACAAGCAAAGATGGTACAAAGATTCCAATGTTTATAGTAATGAAACACGTAGGTATTTATGTAGGATTTATTACGTTCGCATTGAACGATGTACAATGATAATCGTTTGATTCAGGATGCAGTTTTGGACGGCTCTATGCCGGCTTTATTGTACGGTTACGGAGGCTTTAATGTAAGCATTCAACCAACATTTGGCGTGACAAAGCTGGTTTTTGTTCAGCATTTAAATGGGGTACTAGCTGTGGCGAATATTCGTGGTGGCGGGTAAGTTAAGAGGACATAGACGTACACGGTTCAACATGTCTCCTGCATAACAGTTTTCCCAATTTGTTTTAGCGAGTATGGAGAAAAGTGGCATAACGGTGGACGATTCTTTAACAAACAGAATGTATTCGATGATTTTCAAGGTGCTGCCGAGTATTTGATTGAAAAGGGTTATACAACATCTTCGAAGCTTAGTATTTTAGGTGCCAGTAATGGAGGTTTGTTAGTTGCCGCGTGTCTAAATCAAAGACCCGATCTTTTTGGTGCTGCAATTGCTCAAGTTGGGTAAGTTAAAGCGATATGTACACATTTTTTAAAATAGTTCCACTTTAGAAAATGAAGGAGAGGATTTAGTCGGCGATGCAAAAAGGCATCTATACCACTTAATTATATAACACGATTTACTTGTTCTATAAATGTTCACTGTATTCTTTTTTTTTTAAACACCAGTGATAATCGTATGCAACTTCGAATGAGTTCGATTATCGTATGAATTGATCCTCTTTCACAGGAAAAGAATTGCGTTTAGTGCTTCACTCGTTTAGTAGGTATTATGAGGTAAGCATATGCTCTACGGTTGCTCTCAACGGACTGATTTAAAACTTCTCTCGCACACAAGATGCGGCTCGCAATCGTTTAAAAAATGATAGGAATAAAAAAGCGATGATACGTCATGCAATTAAATCCCTTGATCGTTCGTAGCTTCTAATGATAATGACTGCATTATAAAAACATGATATTTTGTTTCGTTCGTTTTACAATTTTGCACTGTACGTATCTTGTTATTCGGATTGCGAATTAAATGTGTGCATTATACGTTTGTACGCATTGTACATTTTTACTCAAGTTTTGGACAATTGTTCTGATACAGTATTTTGAAATTTCATGACGTAATATCCATGTGTATGTCTTTTGTTATACAGAGTAATGGATATGTTACGATTCCATAAGTTTACTATCGGCGTTGCTTGGGTATCTGATTACGGTAGTTCGGATGATCCGAAACATTTTGAAAATCTCATGAAATACTCTCCGTTACATAACGTAAGAGTTCCGGAAAATGGACAGTACCCAGCAACATTATTGCTAACTGCTGATCACGACGATCGAGTAGTACCATTACACAGTCTGAAGCTAATCGCGACTTTGCAGCACACGCTTGGAAAATTGCCGCAGCAAACAAATCCCCTACTAATTAAAATAGAAACTAAAGCTGGACATGGCGGCGGGAAACCGACTATGAAAGTGGTTAGTATCGAATGTATGTCGAGTTATTCGACATAAAACAAGTGGAAGAAAATCGATCGACAAGGCAAAAATAGTCGTATTGCTTATGGGATGATTTTACAGTTACCATTATTACGATAAGAATGTTTTTCTTTTTGATTTCAGATCGAAGAGAGTACAGATATTTTAGCATTTATTGTCAAATCATTGAACTTGGAATTCAAATTATAACATATATCGAGGATATTAACATTTTATATATTTTATACTACGCGTAAATATTTTAACACAATTCTGTCCACGAGTCAAGTCCTTCGCATTTTATCCTCCTTTGATCGCTGTTATGTTCATATTGAACACACGTACGCGCGTCTAATGCGCGTATGATTAGCATGCGTGTAGTACATTAGAATGAAAAAAAAAGATTCTGGAAAAGTTGCATCTCTCCTACCAGTAATATTGGACAGGATTGTTTTGATACATTCAACAAAAATTATGCTATAATGTGAGAAAAATTTTTACACTATTGTTGTACGTATTGCAAAAATACAGTTACGGAATAATCTAGAATGCTTTTTAGCAAGTTATTTTATAACAACAATTTTTATCGTGTCAAATAAAAAGTTCATGCAATCTATTAACGTTTGAATCTTAAGCGACAAATCTTCCTACACGAGATCGTTTTCTTCGGTTGAGAGATAATTGCAATTAACATAATAATTGATAATAACAATTATACAATTAATATATGTATTTTTATTAAATACTAAATAACAAGAATACATTTTATTATTAAGGTATATTATTGGAATTTTGCCACATACATACCTTTAACAGTAGAAAAGAATTGGAAAACTATTATGAGATAATTCTCTTTACAATTCTTGCTCGCGTTGTCTCTAACACAGAAACTATATATAAAATTTAACAACATGCTTAATTCTGCTTCCGATTTTCTAATAATGTGTAATTATAGAGGGAATCGCCGACTTTTCTATATCTATTTCATTAAATTTTAACATTAATTTTATGAAATAGTACCTATTAGAACGTAACGAATGTTTGTACTATTTCGATACTGTTCATTATTGGAGGAACTTTTCTTTATCACAATTTTGCGCTAATCGTGATTAATTAATAATAGATTTGCGTTCCACGGAACTATTATCATTTTACACGTTTTAAATTGCTTACTAATTAGAAGCAAAGTTCGAGCGAATACAAGCAAAAAATAGAAAACTAAACGTTTTCTTATCTCGTATTTTGATATAAAATGTGTATTACAAAAATTGTGATAAAACACTTAAAGTATAATGTAGTAAATAATATAATAAAAATAAATACAACGTTGCTATCATTATAAACATAAAAACCAATGTGGTGCATTTAATATGCCTAAATAGTTTACGCGTGCGGGCGTAAAAAAATTCCAGCTACGTTATTACGTCAGCAGCAAATACTTCGTGTGTCGCCGATGAAATTTTCTTTACTTGATACAAAAAAAAAGCAGTGTTAATGGAATAATCCTTAACATTATTAACATCACATGTGCAATACCCTGAATATGATTGAATCATGGCACGTAATAGATATTTACGGACAATGACCGAACATAGGCGAAATATATTTTTTTTGGTATCGATATTTGTGAATGTTTCCGACATGTTTAGCCCGCTAACTTTGTCATAACATTTGGTAATCTAAGCCAGTAGTGAACAACGCGGCAAAAAATTGTGAGAACAGTTTACCCATGTACTGTTCCTCTTTTACCGGCCACATTCCTTCTAAGAAACCAATATGACCACCGCGCGATGTTACCACAACCGCCACGTTTTTAGTTTCCGATATTTCCTTCAGTGGTATAGCTAAACGTTCGATAAAAAGTACAAAATTGCATTAGCATAATTGTTATTATATATGAATTGCAGTAAATGACGATTAATATTAAAAACGCTAAGTTTTCTATGTACACAATTATATGTATAGGAAGTAAAGAGACAGTCTCGGTTTTTCTTACTGTTACGGTTTAGGGCATTGCTTGTAGAATTAACGTGATTATGAATGGGTTAAGATAATAATAAGTTACCTTGAACTGGTTGAAATGGATCGTCTGCAGCGCTGAGACACAATAATGGCACGTCAATCAAGTGCAATTTGTCATGTATAGTTGCATTCGAATAGTATTCCTCCACGTCTTTATAACCAAAATTTTTCACCGTGAAATGCGAATCGAATTCTCTCACCGTTTGACTCTAATGAAATGAAAAAAAACACAGTTAACAGTTAAGCAGACAAGTGTATCCGTTTTTCTTAATAGATATAGATTATTCTTCGATTTATGTCGTACTTTTTATGTGCAATAAATCGACTTGTATATTTCTAAAAATAGAAGATTAAATGAATTTAACGAAAATATATATTTATCATCGTGAACTTGTTCAATTGCTATCTTTATGCACATATGCGAGTCAAATATGATATATCCGAGAATGAATATATGTTACTCAGATATATTTGCTTCTTTTAAACTGACAATTTTTGGTAATCGTTTATGCAATTTTTAATCGCTTAATGGCAAAGAAAAACAAAAAGCGCGTACGCTTACTTTAAGAAGAGTATCAATGTCGACGTCAAACATTCCTGTTTCCGAAGAATAGTGTAGGCGTTGAACGTTGCTGCGAAGATTGGAGGCCAAATATTTATTCATCATCAAATTAAAATAATTCTCTTCCGTGTTCTTCGTCGCGGCGAACACGTTCCACGGCACGGAGATCAAGAAGCATCCTTTCAGCTTACCTCTTGCCATTACTCCTTGTTGCGCTAAATAATTACCCAGAATTAATCTGCAACGAACGATAGGAACAATAAGAAATATTATTTTATAACAATGTCGTACATTGTTGCATTTTTCTATCATGTTTTACTATTGTTAAAATCGTTTTCATACAAATGTAAATTAGTTCCAGCCGAAGGAGCTATCTCTTTATTCTCTGTGTATTGACTGTATAATGTTATTAGTAACGATATGATACTGCCAATATGCAAATTTATGCACAGATATCTTAATTTTTATTTAATTCTACCAGATTATATTGAACCTCGAATCACGGATAAGCAAACGACTTATGTGATTTAGGTTGTTTTTATTAACAAAAAAAACAAAAAAATAAAGAAAAAAAAACCTCGTTACCCTCCCATCGAGATTCCTGTTGCCCCAAGCGGCACGTGGGGATGAAGTTTTTTTACGTGCTCGATAACCTCCGATAAATCATCGCTGTTTGCAGCGCAGTACATTCGTGGAGTCTGCAATCACACAATTACTCGAATTAGTTTCTACTTATACTTGTACGATAAATCCCTGGAAATTATTAAACTGTGCAAGTACATTAAACAATTTTCAAGACGAATGCACAATCATAATCTGAATTAATTCATAAACGGACAAATGCGCTTTACAATTATACGAGACAATAAAAAAAGAACAAAAAATTGATACGTGAATGTTACAACAGATAAGAACATGAATCAATACGAGCGAAGGTGATAAAAATGTTCTGGAATCTTTCTGGCTTTATTCTCATTCATAAATATTTTATTGACAAAAATTTGAAGAACATTTAATGCTGCGCGCATGTTCAATGGAATGTCATAGTGGTATGGGTACTTATGTATTTATGAAAAGCTTTAAATTACCTCAAATGCCACATGACGTTTGTACTAGCATAACAATTATGTATATATTAATGATGTATTTAAAAAATTTCGGTTTTGCGAAAGCATCCGTGACAGAATAAGCATTATATAAGCGTTACAGATAATCATTATCTAGTCTACCCAATTTACATCAATAAATATGATAATTATCAGAGATCAATACTGTTAATAGGGTCTTCAAGTTCAGATTGCTTAGCACTCAAAGGGTTAAAGATCTTGGAAACTTTCCATTAACATTTAGTACCTATTGCTGCATACGTATGCGTCGATTTGTCAAAAGGTATTAACAAATGAGCGTCTCGCACATTGTAATCGAACCTTGATACCAAAAATTGAAGGAAAACAAGAGTGAGTCAGCTTTAAATTAGCGTTGTCGCGATACCTTCAGTTCCACGCCTCCCAATCCTCTGTTGTTGAAGATCACGCATCGTATCCCAACTTTTTTCGCGGCTGAGACAAGGCACTTGATGTATTCCGCTTGGCTGGCACCGGTGAGCCCGGGTAAAATAATTACAATGGGCGAGGTAACGGAACATCCTTCCTCCGCCCAATCCAGAGCCACTTCACCCCCGTCCGACAACGCCAGGATCTCTCTGCGTGACGATTGATTAATTAGATCGCCAAGTAAACGGGGATGGTAATTAGCTTGTAATCGCGCAACCCGAGACGAGTTGCTCGTTAATCTTTGCTTCCGTCGTGTTGCAGAAAATTTCGTAACGAGAAAAAGATAACGTTTCAAAGATACGAATCGTTAAAAGGCTCCGTAATTCCCGGGGTAATTACCGTGTTTAAGTAAATGACAGAGCAGCTACGTAAAAAACAGAACAGGTGTACAGATTTTTAAGGCAAATTACTCGATACCGGGTGAATTAAAATAGCCTGAGACCGTCGCAAGCTTAATTCAAGTAAATTAAATAAGTACCGCGCCAGGTCGTTAAACGTGTAATAAGTAAAACGCGAAAAGGGTCGAGGAATCGTACGCTGAATGATTTTATTTCAGACTGTTGTTACTGTAATAAATACGTATTTGTGTAAGTAAAAATGTAACGATAGTATAGAAAACAAACTTACCAACCTGCGATAGTGAATTGGTGGCAATATTCGCGACCTGAGGATACTCGCTATAATGGTCTGCGCCCTCGATTCGAAGCACCATAGCGTTGGCCAGAATTTATTCCTCACCAAGGGCACGTGCTCTTCTAGAAACAGTCGGAATGGTCCGTTCGCGCAAACCAGCATCGGCGTCTGGAAGTTATTTAGAAGGGTTGTCACAGTTTTTTTTCATCGATTCATTTGTAGCAATGAACGACGGGCATTAGAGTCGAACAGCTGTAGGAGATTGAAGATGATTTATGGTCACTGGAGGAATTGAAAGTGTCCACGATTAGCCTGCACGGGAAAGTATCGACCATATTTTTTCTTGATGATTTTTAACGATTGTGGGAAACTCGACGTTTAGAGAAAGAATTGTGGACATTCGTGAAACTGAATATTCTTTGAATAGATTATTTGATACTAATTGTAGGACACTAGGATACTTTAGCTAGGAACTCAATAAACATGTTCGAGCATGAAATATCATCTTTACGATGCGCTAAGTAATTGGATTAATTGTCAAGAGCGTCTAACGTATAGATCTATCGCAATAGCAACAGAGATATTAGTACGCGATCTTATTGTCTGAGAAATATACTATTCTCATCTGTTAATGTGATAGATCCATCATACGTATGTACACATATTTGTTTAGTTTCTTGTTGGAAATGGTTAATGCAAAATTGATTAAGAATCATTGCACGTCGAAGTTCAGAAAAAAATTATATCTCATATAATCCGAAATACGTTCATAAAACACTTTTTGTGAGAATGCTTATGTAGTATCCTTTAATACTCATATTTTGTAACCGAATACTGTAACCAAATAGTCTGCATACTTCATCCGAGATACTGACGCAGCGTATACCTTGATTTTTTATAGCGAAAAGAACAAAGCACTCCACGTGAATAAGTTTTTGGATCATAGCAAAAGCATATTTCATACAGGTTTTTTTTTCAAATAAAAATCGTCAATATATATAACAGTAAAATATCCTATAGCAATACCTGCAATTTATTGTTACTATAGTCACGAACAATTTTATATCCTATCTGAATTTCATGTCGTTTGCTTTACATTATTTATTAGATATTACGCGACGAGAAGTTACATCACACTATACTTAACTGCTGCTATAACCTTTCAGTGCGACGTATTTGACACCTCTTAACTACTCGTTGCAAAATGTTATTTAAATAAAAAGCATAAAAATCCAAGTTTATTATTATCAATCTCAGGGAAAAAATGACAGACGTTTGTTATAGATGTTTGCAAAGAGCTCAATATACACAATCGCCACGCAGTGGCTCTGTAATTGGTTTTAAACCGTTCTATTCTATGCCGCTCAACGAAGGCAATAGGAAAAAAAAATGTCATTGCTTAGTTTTAAGGTTTGTTTCAGAAGTAAAACATTTCTACCGATCCTACATTGCCATTTATGCGTACACATATAAATATATATGTATATATTTGTTTTCTCGCTGCTTTGATGAAAGTAGACATTTCTTTTTATGCATTTGTGTCATTTCTTCGCATCGATAAACATTAACCGCATCGTTTGTACAAAATTTACTAAGATCGTTTACTTAACGCTGCATTATTTTATATTGATACGGTTATTTAGCGAATGCGATGTCACCTGTGCCGGTATTTGTGTGCTGTGCACGCGCACACTAACGCGCGGACAATTCGTCCGGGGCAAGTGCCTCGGAGTTTTAAGGTCAAATTAATAAATCGTACATCTCCTCATGGCTCTCTCGTACGAACTACGAAGGGTCGTGCGAGAGTTCGAACTATTCGTATCGCGGAAATCCTGATAATACATCAGGCGAACACGTACGCGATTATAAAAATGCTAAGACGAATAGTATCTCGAGTTCCGAAACTTAAGCTCAAGATCGACAGTTATCAGACACGGTCAGGTATCCTCGACAAGGTTTAGTGTTATTACTTTAATACGTGATCCTATTTTTTTTTCAATTGTCATTATTGTCTTAACTTTTGTCAGTACATTTAAGATATGCTTTAACGATATTGCAATTTTTTAAATTATTTTATTTCATCTGTAATTGTCTTTTTGATAGATTGTCTACGCGAGAAATTGAACAGGTTGAAACGTGAAAGACGGATTGATAATCAGGTAATGATCGTCAGATAAAATCGATGCTGACGCACGTTGGGGCTATCGATATAGACATTAGTCAGGTATGATTCTGGGGTTGAACCATTCTGCCGAATCACGAGTCACGGATACGTTTCGAGTATATGATTCACTTCTGCGTGGAAGTGTCAATAGCCTCCGTTCATCTAATGACGAATTTAACGTTTCAGGTCGGCGCAGGCGAAGCTTATTATCTTCCCGAACGGCATCTTTAATAGAATGAAGGCAGGCGACGTACACGCGTGACTCTGAACTAAATGCACCGCTGATTGAACTTAATGAAGGTTAAAAGTCTGCAGATAAACGGTAACTACCGTCACGCGTAGCGCAATATCAAATTTGAAATCAATTCAAAGGATACCGCCTCGTGGGAACTTGTTCAACGATTTTCGTTCACCTATCTCGGAAACAACGCGCGAACGTGATATCAACCGCGGCTTTAGAAAGGTATCTACATCGTCCATCAAACTAAGGCCAACGTGCGATGTATCTTCTCATCATTTTATCATTTTTCCACGAAGTCCACTGCCGGTGGTTCGCAATAAAATTGTCAAGATAGAGAGCACGGCGCAGTACCAATCAATCAATCAATTCCTCAATGATTCATCGCTCTTATTTCTCCGTTGGATCGTTTCTCTGAGTAATTCACAATTTGTAACTGCCAATAAGTAATCGTAAATCTTCATAGTTAATCGTTAATTATTAATCTGTAATCAGTCCTCGAACGTGAGAGGAACGAGATCGCCGACTATCGGGACTTAACTCACTTTTACAACTTCCAAAAGGTAGTAGACGCAGAACCCAACGCACAGCAGCGCCCCGTAGTAAGCCGTTGGGATGTCGAGGAGCGGCTCGAACAAATTCAACATCGTTGCACTCTGCTGGTCTATCGACAGGCTCGACGGAATTACGGCACTGGTGCGATGCTACACGGGCGTCGTGAACCGTTGACAAACCTCGCTCGTCGAACGTCGGTAGCGAACAACCGATCGCAGCGCGTTAGAGCTGTAGTCGCACGGGAGCGTGCACGGCGTTCAAATAATTGGACGGGCAGCAGCTCTATACGTATAGCTCGCTAGACAACTAACCGGTACCGATAACCGTGCACCGACTACGTACAGACGTAGAAGCGCACTTGAGGCTCGATCACGTGTATTCCAATGAATCCGCTCCCACACTCATAAGACCGTTCTCGTCCATACCCACGAATGCATCTACGACTGTACGTCCAGAAATACGCGAGCGTGTGCACGCCCCGTAACGAGATATTACGTAACACGCCATCCGAACTTCTATACCGACGCTTGCCAGTGGAATTCGTTCCCGACCGTTTCGTACACGTTCGAACGGTTCAACGCGGTGAAAAATGTCGTCAGACATCGTCGTGATTCTCGATTACGAATTACGAATGAAAATACACTGGCGAGAATGGCTTGAAGTATGCATCTCGTTGACTCGCGCGCGCAATCGCGTAAAGTACTACTTTTCGCAGAATAAGAGTATTTTAAGCTTGTCTCGTAAGATTGACTTTTTTTCTTAGCGAAATCAGTCTGTTTTAAGAAATATCGAGCTCGTGGCATGATTTTGCGCGATAGTTCCGGTCGGTTCTCGCGCAACCGTGATAAAGCTTCGTATACACGTAACGATCGGAACTGCGAGCCTAGGACGATTCACTTATTCACTTCGTTGTTCGTGTATACGATCTGTCTATCGTCCAATGTGTGTCACACCGTTTATTTTCAATAACTGCCGCCTATTTTGTGGAGTGTCATAACTCGATGAAATTCTTTCCTGGTTAAGATTCCACAATTGTTTGAAATCAACCGCTCCTCGTTATTTCTCGCTATATTCCTGTATCTCGTAAATGGTGTCTTTTCAAGTATTTGACATGAGTTTGTATGTTAAAGTTAACGTTTTAAATTTTATTAATTAATTTTATTATTATCGATCGATAACCATGTCCTGCCACTAATTATAAATAACATAATTTCACGTCTCGTGTTTCCTTGCTGAACGCGCGTAAACATCTGTATAAATACCTTTGCGGTTTGGAAATGGTGTGGCAAATATCGATCGATCGAATGGATAAGGCGCGATGCAATGAAATTAATTTAGTAACATCGTAGACGCATCTGGAAGCTAACGTGAAATCTTGCACTTCCTCTTTGAAATTTATTATCTACGCGTTAACTATTTTTAGATTACCTAATTATCGCTTGTTCCCAGGAAAGTCTACAAATAGGTGCAATTACAGATGCGTATAATCGACGGAACTCGCTGACGCTGACCTGGAGCTATCAATTCATTACTGGCTGCAGTTTCTTACTATTAGAACATGTAATTATTTAACCATCGATCAACTATAAAATGCCTTTGAACGCCGAGAATCAGGACTATTTAATACAATTTATTTTTCAAAATCGATAATAAAATTGTATCAAGGAAAGCTGGTGAAACCGAATGGATTTATCAAAACGGTACTTTATAATATTGTTCCATGAATTAAATTATGAATTAGAAAAACTAACAACCCTAATATACCAAGAAAAATGACTCTTTTATTAAATACAGTCTTATACATTTCGTGAACATAGTGAAATCGTATCAACAACTGATTTTACTCGTGTCTGCTTTAAGCGACAGCGGACACTGGAAATCCGGTTCACATACCCGTCCTGCTATGGACCAAATACACGCATAGACTTTTTACGAAAATCGTATTAGATACGTTTCACAAAACCTTTGGTATAGAAACGAAAATCAAATTATCACTGTCCGACCTTAAGGTTGGGATAGCTCGAGAGTGAAAACTAATGTACCATAAGGGTACCTCTTATTTGTACATGGACATCGCCAGATACCACTTACTGTTTAAAAATGGAAGAGGTAAAGTTCGTTTCGTTATGATGACATGCTGCAGAGAAAAAGGCGACAAACATTTTTTGGCATGTATCTATAAACGGAAACTAACAACAGGTGCAAAAGTATATTACTCGCAAAATTATGGCATGAACTTAATAATTGTATAGAGTTATTTTTAGGAGAATTAATCTTCAATTGAAACAGTGGAACGAAATGGAAGTAATGAAATTATTTAACACACGAAATGGCTGGAAACGATAAAGTAAATTAAACCAAGAACGACATATTCCAAAATTATTGTAAGTAGAATTAATGTTTCGTGGGGTTGATTGCTTGAATCAATCTGGTATCAAGTATGATCTACATCTGCCCCACTCTGAACCTGTTGTGCGTCAATAATATGAATAATTAAGTGTTTCTCTTTTTAATTATATACCTGGCGATATCCATAAACATGTATATAATACAGGCTCGTACATAATAACCCGAAAATAACAGATATAAGTGAATATATATATACGAGCATGCAAGAGCTTCATAACTGGTAATCACGACGGGCTTATGCGAGGCTAGTGCGATTCAATTTCTTCCGAGAATTTCGTGAATTTGTCGTGGATTCGGAAAATTTCTATTATTGGTAGAGAGTTCATCGTGTAACCATCTATTTCTCTGTTTGTTCAATTGGTTATTTTAGTCTGCAGTCATCGGTTCAGTTGAATTGTTGTTATTCACGAGTTCTCGCCAGAAAAGGAAAATAAGAGTTGATTTAGTCGTCGACGGGAGATTAATTAAAAACACGGCGCCATTGTCGTCGGAACAACGGAGGGGCTTAAACTAGTTTTCGACCATTAATTCCCGCATCAGCGCGAAGAAAACGTCGACGAAACACAAAGGAAACCCAAAGAGGAGTGATTGATAACTCCTGGACCTTCCGTTGTTCCGACGATCGATGAACATTTTTTTTTCCTAGCACCCTACGTTACATTAATCATTCGAATCGACGCTAGACAGATTGCACCATCCTCCAGCCAGATTCGTGATGGCCCGTGGTCTCCGCGTATAAAGATGTGTTACTCTTGAGCGGAGGAGGGTAGTTTGTCGAAAACGATCACCGCTCCACGCATAAGAATGATCGATCACCGCGTCCCCGTCGCGATGCCGCAAAGATGATGCCCGTACGAAGTAGAGTTACAGATTTCGTTTGAATAACGAGGGGATTTGCGTAAAAAATATTTCAACATCCTGACGTCTGGCACACGCGTACAACACATCTTAACTCTACTTATACAACACCTACAAAAATAATGTTATTATACCATAGAAGGGGACATTTCTTGGTTTACTTACGGGGTAGAATCTTGATAAATTACCGCTGAGCACATTGTCATTCGGATAATTATACGGTATGTGTGCTTATGTCTGTGTATGCATGTGTCTCTGTAAGTGTCTGTTTTGTGTGTGCGGGCTTAGACGTTACAAAACACGTTACAGTTCGGTCCTCTGTTTGCGTGTTTTGTCGTAATAGACGTTCAGTATCGGATGTTGAAACTTGCTCCCCATGTATCATGAACTACGACCGCAATTCGACTCGCGGACGTATTTCGCCCATGTACGGGTGGGGCTCATGTCACCCTTTCTAAGGCGACGCTGGTCGCCAGTGCCCTGCTCCAAGATCTTGCGGAACGTGTCTTCGTCATACGTACAGGACAGACTCTTCCTAAGTTTCGCCGCGCCCGTTTCGAAATTCGCCGGCTGACTGCCGACCAACACGTGCGGGTCATTTTTCACCCGCACGGCCCAGTCCCACATATCGGCGATGGAGCAGTTGCACAAGAATGGATTACCAAGCAAATTGACCGACAACAGACGCGGATTCGTTCTAAATACGCGCGGGTTGATCGTGTTCAGATAGTTGTTGCTCAGGTCCAGATGCTCCAGCAGTTGCAGCTTCTTCAGGCCAGCCAGATTATGCGTGCCAGAGATTCTGTTCTTGGACAGATTTAATTGGGTCAAGTTCTTAACCGTAGAGAAGAGGTTTTCGTTAAGGTGCATCAGATTGCAGTTAACCAGGTCAAGCATCTCAAGATTGGACAATTGCGTTGGAAGTAAGGGACCATCCTCCGGTACTTTCAGAGGGTTTTCACTGAGCTTGAGCTCGACGATGTTGGTGCTGTCGTGGTCACCGAATACCTTTGGATCGAGAGGCGTCTTCAAGTCACAGTTTTTCAATTCCAGACTCTCGAGACGCGTCAGATTGGCGAACAATCCTTCTTCCAGTGTGTGCAACTTGTTTCCAGACAGGATTAATCTTTGCAGAGACGTCATGCGAGCAAATGTCATGTTTCCAACGTAGCCAAGGTCGCAGTATGACATATCTAGATACTTTAACAACTTCAATGGCTCCAATAAACTAACGAATGCATCTGTTAAAGGATTGTGCGAAATGTCCAGCTCCTCCAGGTGCTCGAACACGTGGAACGTATTTGGCAGTCGCCGCAAGCTACAATTACTCAACGATAGCTTGTGAAGCTTTGGTAAGTGGCGCAACACGACCGACAGATCGCTGGCGAACATCGGGTTACCGCTCAAGTTCAATACGCGCAGTTTGCTGGAGTTTTTAAAGGCTTCTTCCGACAGGCGATCTTGCAGATTACAATTAGACAAGTCCAACGACTGAAGGCTGTGCAGATTGTGGCCCAACGTGTTTGCAACATCCAAATGCCACAACTCGTTATCAGCGAGGACCAACTGTCTGAGATATAAATTCTTTGCGAAAGCATCACCGGGCAAATTAGTGATGCCAGTATTTCGGATGTTCAGGTATTCCAAGCGAGTCAGAGGCGCTAATACGCTCGTCCAGCTCAGTGTACGTAGATCGTTTCCAGCCATCTCTAGTTCTCGTAGATTCTCCAGATGGGCGAACGCCTCCGGGGACACGTGGGTCAGGTTGCAATCGTTCAACTTGAGGTACTCGAGATTGGTAAGGTGATCGAAGGGGCCTGGCTCGATGCGTTCCAGTGGATTGTGAGACAGGTCGAGCTTGTTCAGATTCGTGGTGTTGTGGAAGAATTGCGTGTTCAGACGGCGGATACCGCACGAGTTCAGGTCGAGGTAGAGCAGGGTGCGACAATTTAGAAAGTGACCCTTCATTTCCTCCAATGGGTTGTGCTGAAGCTCCAGCGTAATCAGACCTGGACTGTCCCTGTTGAAGAATTATTTTTTTAATATTTTATAAATATCATTCATACGATTAATTAGGAAATTAGTTCAAAGTTATGCAGAGTATTATTACTACAGATTATTTATTATCGTTTTTTAGAGGATCTTCTAACCTGAACGCCTCGGGATCCACATGCGTGATCTCGTTCGACGAAAAATCCGCCTCCAGTAGGTAAGTTAATCCGGCGAAGGATTCGCGCTTGAGCTCGGTCAATCGATTATGCGCCATTTGAAGCCGTCTCAGCTTGATCGCATGTGGAAACGGACCGATCTGCTGGACGTTGTTACCATTCATATCCAGAACGTAGACGTTGTGGCTAAGCTCGTCATATGGGATGCTGGTTAAATTGCTTTCAGAACAGTCGATCACCCAGTTGACACGGAAATAATGACAGTGGCAGTCTACAGGACATTCTTGCTCCACCAACTCGCCGTTGTAGGCGAACGTTGATGAGCTAAGAATGGCTACTAGTAAAAGTAGCCCTAGCATCTTGACAAACGCGCGATATCTGCAATAAAAGAGAATAATGAGAATTAGGTGCTCGGAACACAAGTTTGATATGCATAAAATTGAGAGGGGGACAGAGAGTGTTATATATAATAGAGAAATATTTAGAATTATGTAACAGAAAATAGTAAGCTTAAATAGTATGTTTGTAATATATTCGGTTCTATTTTGATGGTGTTGTTTACTAAAATTGCATATATAATTACATATATGGTATTATGCAACAAATTGCACCGAGCATATTGCTTTTGTGGCCAAGTTCCATTTTACTCGTGCAATTGTACATATGTTACCACATTGCTCTGTCTCAACTCGAATCTTTATTATTACAGACGCATCACGATAACATTCGTAGTGAGAGGATTAAAGTCACTATTCTAATCAATAGCACGTCTATCTTAGAAATAGTCGCTCATGATGACCATGGCCTTGCGATGCACTTGGTCGCTATTGACGTCTCGTTTGCCAAGGAATATCGCACAAGCATAAAATTGTGCAAAGTTGCATTAAAAGTGAAACAACATGCGCATCATAGAATCCGTAATAATCAACACCATTTGCGTCTGAAATGTTCATTCAAATGTTGTTTCATATTGTTGAACCATCATGTTTAATCTATGAAATGTTACCATTTTTTAGTCGATGCCACGTCACTTTAATCGTATCAAAAAATGTAATAATGTTAGCCATGGACGATCATACGGAATATTGTGTGCAAGCCCATAGCTCGGATTCTAATTCAAGCGGTCTGGCCGATCGATACTTGTATTCTCTCCATTTCACATACAGTTCATATATGAAAGTAAGTTTGCCTTCGCGAGTGTTCTTGAAACACGTCACCGCCAAAGGAACACGCCTTAATTCGGAAAAGAAACTTCTCTATATCTGCAAATACGAGATTTCCCTGTCTTCGAACGGAACGTTCGACGTTTAAATTCGAATAAAGTTTGATAACTTGCGAGTTCGGTAACCTACTTCAGAGTCATCTTGCATTCGTGCCAGAGAGGCTGTATGCACGGGATATACGTATCCGTATCGTAAAGTCGCACAACATTTCCTTGTTCGATTAAACGGTGAATTGTAAACATTGAATGGTATGTACTGTACATTCAACGATTAAATGAGTCACAGGGTAATCGTCTTAGTTGCCGCATGGCGTTCAATGTGTATAAATTGCGAATGAATACTACAGAGAAAAGGAGGGAAAATGCTGTCGCTGCCGAGATTTACATCGGCCAGTTACGACGTCGGCGTTCATTGTAGTGTATTGCCAACAAGATAACTGGCGAACACTAATGGTTTAAAGCAAATGGAACAATTGTCAGTTAGGAATGGACTTTCCAATTGGCGGTCGGTAATTTCGAGCAACAATGCACGGCGCCACAGGTCGTTGAGCCAGAATCGTTAATCGTTTCTGTGAAGCGCTCTTCAACGGTCTTTCTGTTTCCAGGTACCTTCGTTTTTTTTTTAGTAGCGAAAAAAACGCAGCATTGAAAAAGTCCTCGTTCATCGGACTATTATTATCGTTAAAATTCGTTGCAACTGTCCGTTACTCGAGATACAGAGCTTAATTGGCGCGCCATTCTTCTATCGGTAAGTAACGATTATCTCGAAAAAAAAGGGAGCGAAATTCGAAACAATGGTTCGCAAACAGGTACAGCGTTTCGCGATCAATTTTATCCTAATAAAGTGTAACAATATCTAAATAAAAAGTAGCAGAGAGTGCTCGCGATAGTAACAATAAGAAACGTACGTTCTGCCCACTACCCTCGGTCCGTTGATCAAACATGCACGTCTAATAGATGTAATTTCTACGCATTAAATTCCAAGCACAATCGCCTTCATTATAGCGATGAATAACATTCGAGGGAGTTTTCAAGTTAGCCAACGAGAAGATAGATTTATCCCTGTGCGGTGGGGATCAGAATACACCCACAGTATCCTCTGCTTGTCGTAAGAGGCGACTAATAGGGGGAAGAAAGGATTAATGAAGATGCAGAGAAGAGTAACGAGTTTTAGTTAAGAAGAAGAACAATGTATGCAAAGATATTAAATGCGAAAAGTATGTATGTAGGGATGCGTAGAAAAGAAAAAAAGATAGCAACGTTTTCGTTAGGTAAAATAAGAGCGTAGCGCTCTTCACAAACGCCATCTACTGTAAAAGATTAATTTATAAAATCAGTGGAGAATAATAAATCGAGAACCGAAAATATAGATTGCATACAAAGAACGGTGGCGACGCCTCCGGCCAGTACTCAACTTCACAGACGGAGCCAAGAAGAAGGGCTTTCCGCCAGAATGCTACACATCGTACGCTCCACTGACCCTTCAGCCCTTCGCGTATAGTTCTCCTTCGCCCTGGACCATTACTATCCCCCAAAGGGTAAAGAGATGTGAGGGAATAACAAGGAAGTGTATTTTCCCCTTTCGATTCCTCCTTGTATTTCTCGTTGTTACCTCGCCTTTGGCGCTGTGAATCCTTCGTTTTTGAATTCCATCCGAGCCAGGAACCTCCCTATTTCGACACGACGCGACGACGGAAACGGCGCGCGAGGGGATTGACTCATTTGCATTCAGACTCCGGGCGAGACGTTCATACTTTTTGCAAATATCGCTTTCCCTGCATGCACCACTTTTCTCACCGTGGACTTTCTCAAGCAACTTTGCCACGAAATTTACGATAAATCTGACTGCTTTTGTTAGCTGGACCGATTCGATTTCTCTTAGTTTATCGTGGGCTTTTCAACAGTTTTCGCAACAGGTTTTTGTCCGTCAGAATTCTGAATTCGACCATTCGAGTCGGTAACATAGTGACGCTGCGACACGTGGCTACAATGTTAAAAATGAAAACACGGCGATTCCTGTAGCCCGCTTACATTTGCTAATTTCCATACGAGACCCCGATTATATAAATCACGATACAGTACGCTTCCTGTAGCTGATGACTGCGATTATTTCTGTCTGTGCATTGAATATTCGATCGAATATAGTTCACTTCTTTTTTCCTTTCAATTCATTATTCAAATAGGTTCAATATGTTAAACAATAGAATATCGAATGTTTACTATATATGTGTAGAAGTTTGGCAGCATTTAACTGTTGTCACTATGCAATATTCGTGATGTTAATATATGTAAAAAAATTTAATTAATATAGCATACTTCGATCATAAAATGAAAAAGAACTTTTTAACATATGCTGATACAGTCATTTCTTTAAGAATATTAGCCAATCATACTTTTGCTGTGCGTATTGTATGTGAGTCACGTTTTTAATATATTGCTTCGCATTTCAAGCAAAAATAGTATTCAAATGAGAGATAAGGAATGTTATTCCCGCAAAAAAAATAAACTTCCGATTATCTTGTTAAACTAACGCGTATTGAATATATCATTCATTAGCTGTTGTAGCAAATAAAAATGAAACTCTTTTGGTACCATCGTTTCAGAAAATACATGCGGTGTATCTCTTTTCTCAAACTAATAACTTGCAAACGCAAATGTCATATGTACAAAAAATTTCTTTAAAAAAAAACCGCATCGCTGACGTGTTCCAACCTCGGTGCTTTTTCAATGCCAACGTCATTGAATCGAATTAAATAATTGCTCCTCGTCAATTCATAATGGCACAGTAGCGGTAATTAAATCCGCACGCATAGATATATACGTGCACATATTGGTTTTCAAAAACAGCCTATACCGAATGAACATTCATGGGCGCACGATGACTGATTTCAATAGCAAAGAATTCTAAACATTCGACGAAAACGTGTGTCACCTTGCGTGCAAACCGATGGTAACCGAAAATTCCATTATCGATGATGCAGTATTTAGAATGCGACCCACTAGTGAAATATGCACTTGTACGTACCCGAAAAGCGACGTGTTCTTCCGTCCTTCCACGGAAGAGTGAGGTTAAATCGCGAGCGTAGCGAAGATTTGAACGTCGACGTGCCACTGGACAAAGATAGATTGAACTGTGAGTTTGCACGGGACTCGGTTAAATTAAACCATGTTTGCCTGACCGAGGTCAGGGTAAAATCTACTGACGCGCACTCTCGTTCTTTCTACGCCGTATTAGTCTTCCGATGCACGTCTTCTCGGGGTGTTATATTTCCCTCCCCCCTTGTCTCTTTCGCACACGATTACATATATAAACAGGCGCGATATACCATCCCTTTTGGTTACATATTCACGTACTCAGTGGAGCTTCATTATTCTGTAACGATATATGGTATACACGAAAGGACTGATCCGTTCAGATTCGAGGTTTTCTAACCTCCTACCTGACCGGGATTTGTATCTCACTTATTCTCAAGAAGTTCGTTTCCCTCTACACCAGCGAACACGTAACTCGTTCACCGGTCTCGCGATTCACTGTCATTCTGCGCAATCGAGTTGTTAAGTCACAGTCGGGACACCATTTTTTTTTAGATGAAAAGCGCTCGGGACACGGATCATACGTGAAATGTGTACAGAACGAACGCATGCGCGTATTAAGTAAACCCTGTTTTAAAACTCCTACCGAATTAATCCGGTTCTTAATGATTGATTCGCGTGAAGCGTGCTATTTCACATTCTAGAAAGATGTTTGCCAGAAAAATCGCTCAATTTTTTGCCAAGTTTCGCAAGAATTCGATAACGTATAAATACATTTGATGCGTGACTACTGATCGCATGTACCTATTGAGTAATCACATCCGACACGTGTTTATTGATTATCTGTTATCTGTGTAAATCGTATTTGTACGTAGTTCTTTATGAATTTCAGTAAATACTTCAGAATGATGCACGATATCCGGCAGTTCGATTCGTGTGTCGATAAGCGTAGCAGAAATGTAATAAGAAAGGTGTAACACAATTGGTGATACGATTATTCTGATTTAGTTCGCAGTTATATATCTACTTGTGTCATGTAAACAAGCATGCATGCAGGACGTAAAGGAGAAGCTATTATTTATTGAACTCGTACCTCTCGTCGCGTAAATTCCAGCTTCTTTTTGGTATTCGTCGTTACTTTATGTTCCTTAAATGTACGATAAACACTTTAAACATCGAAAACTCGAGGAACAACGATTAACACCGTAGTAGTCACCGGTGGCACAACACGCGCATGCGTTCTGCCACTTTCGATCGTCTTTGGCAGCTGTATTTAAAGTAGAGGGACGCGTCTTGGCTTTGGTAATTATTTTAAATTAATAGTTCGGCTAGTATTTTTAATCCGCACGACTTTTCTCGTCCATAGGAGTTATCGTAGCGAATATTCCTTCTTAGCAGATAAGAGACGTAACACCCGAACGATAATGAACGCTATGGACTTATTTCTACACGGTTATACGACTTATATACACGCGTTTATGTATTCAACGTATACAGAGCTAGGTTAGAATCAAATTAAAAGTTGGGACAACCAATTGGGCAATTCCAGAACCGGCTAATCAGTATTCAAGAAACAAATAATCTCCAAATATTCCGGAAACAAGTTTTTTTCCTGACGGCAAAATTATACAAGGTTGACTTCTATATTAAATGATATTTCTTTAAATCATTCTCTCTCTTAACAATTATGAATTGTATTCAATGTATTCGTCAACAATATTACTAAAGAATTTCTCTTTTTATGCAAAGATTGGCAGATATAACGCTAATCGCGTTAGAGCAATATTTTTGTATCAATTGTCATAATACGACAAAGGTGCCACGCATATTGGATGGCTATAGAGGACAATGGGAAATCGATATGGCTTGGATATGGTACGTGTCACTCGTACGTCTGAAAGCGTTTGTTCACGTAGTCAATGCGTGATTGAGTGATGAGTGCGGTACGTCGAATTCTGAAGAATTGCATTCGGGAGAATTGAAAGCGGAGGTCAGGCATTACGCCAGCATTGCGAAATGTCGGGAATAGGGATCTCATGATCTTGACTAGGAACAACGACCTGCCAACCCCACTCGTATCTCCGCGGCGAATGAGAGAGAGAGCATCGATTAACTTTGCAATTGACATTAGGTTTCTCGATAGCCATAGCTTTGAATTATCGCCAGGGATTAATTCCATCCTCGATGCAGGTACGTCGCCGCTGCGGCTTCTCTTTTTCGAACGTGGAACGAAAGGATTAGGGGAACATCAAGGGCGTCGATTTAATGACAGTTAGCGTGTCCGTTTCTTCCACAGTTAATCAACCGGAAGTGTTACGCGCACTGTTCAACGAGTCTAGATTTCCTGTTGAAACGCCGGAAACATTTTAATGCAAAGCTGTAGGATTTCAACGAAATATTATGGAAAACGATGCGCTCCTGTGTATATACAAAATATTCAATTGTGATATAAGGTATTACGACTGTGTAAACATTTGTATAAAATTAATTTATCCGACAGAGAACGTTGAAACGAAGTAACGAGCTATCGTTTCGAAAAAGTTAAATATAACTTAAGACGGATATATCTGACGTAACACACGCATACTAATGAGTTGAAATGTTTAAGTAATGTTACAAATGAGTTCTATCTGGTAATATCAGCTACATCGTACTGTATATTTTTTTTATATATGTTGTATATAGTCTTTATGTACGTTCGACATCGTTTTGCATTATCATGTTGTTTATTCGTGGTCCGCTAATGTAATTATAAGACTTTAAGGTCATTTAATCGACTTTTGCCGTCATTGACGCGTATTCGATTCAATTAAAAGCTAACGTAGACTTCCTTTTGCGACGAGACATTCGTATTATATTTATCGTATTCCAATTTTTCATTTTATATTTTCTGCTTTGTTATGAAATTCGTTTTCTGTTTCAGAAAATGCTGCTATCTATGCATTTGGCGAGTCTAAAGTAATTAATTGCTCTTTTAATATTTTTGATTGTGATAGATTTGAAATATTTCAATTTTATACAAATACGTCTCGCAATTTATTTAAATCGAATCAAAGCTAAAAAGCATACGTGCGTGGTCACGGGAAAGAGAGAAATGGTAACTTTATCGACGTGCAATCAAATTATTCGACTGGTATATGGGACACCAGATGGCGTTGACGTACCATCTCTATCGGAGATAGCGCGCGTATAAACCAAATTTCTCCAATAACGAAAAATATAATTTCTTTTTAATCATTTTGATTGCATAGGGAGAGGAAAAGAGAGAGAGAGAGAGAATATGAAATTACCAATTTAACGTTGAAAGTACGTGTCAGAATGAAACCATAATCATCACTTATCATTTTCTTTTATAACGTACGCATTCGATATTTATCACAGAAGGTAATTAACAAAACGTATGATTTCACATTTATCGTTTGATCTACGTTGAAACAGAGGCAAATGAATACACGGCAACTTTTCGACGTACGCCTGGGTGATCTCGGTGAATTAAAACGATAACCGCGTATCGCATCGACGTATCAAATTTAATTAAGTCGAGTCACGTTAACGCTTTACTACTACAAGAACCTCCGGCGATTATTCTTCTGCTTATAGATTTATAGCGAAATTATAGCTCACGAGAACTCGTGTATTTTTTGGCGCTTATATTCCCCTGAAATTATGTGAGAATGACTTTGGCAAACGTCCAACGTTCCGCGGACTGTGCGGAGACAACATGTACGGAGCAACGAACTTTAGGAAGCGTCATTTCGGGCAAGATTCTTTCTCCTTGTCGCCAGATTTTTAGCCGTAAAACTCATTTACAATATCATTCTTTCTTCCTCGTTACTTAACGTTACCTTGAACCATTTTAAGGATATTAAGCAGGTACCTCTTTCACTTTCGTATATCGCGCGTGAAAAATGGAAAACGTGCAAAATTAACATATTTATAAATTCCATAGGAAACACGTAAATATTACCAAGTCGCAAGAAAATTCTTCTCAATTGGTAATCTTCGACAAGGGACTAAACATTCTGTTCAACTACCCGGTTTATTCCTTCAGCGAGGGAACTGTCTTCGACCGCGATACTTCCAGCGAACACGATACGACTGTGTAAGTGATAACGTATTTTCGTCAGTAGGTTCGAAACATTCTTAGCATAGCACGCGAGCAACCGTGCTCGCGAATCTTCAACTAATTCCATGAGCAAGTGGTTTGCTTTTGCGCCATTAGCAGAGCGATGGCATTATCACGGGCGGAATTAAATTACGCGCGTGCATGAATCGTTGAGTGGAATAACCGTGGAAGCTCTTCGACAGGACCGCTGTCCCTCTTTGCGTGCATCGGCTCCTTCGAGCACGACCGATTGCATCGATTCCCGGCGACGCAACGCTCGATTTTGAATCGTAATTACCGCATTCATCTCGCGTACACCGGGTGCACGCCTAAGCATGCCGCAACAGCAACACGCATACCGCACGGGAGAGGAGAAGGGGGTGGCGAGAGGGAGAGACCAGTTGTGGAACTGCATTAGATTTAATCCGCGGGCCAGGTAACTTTATTGGAAGTAATCTTCGTTCGAGTAAGAATAATCTCGCGTTCACGCGTCGCTCCGAGCTTTCGTTAACCGTAATTAGGGCGCTGCCTAGGCTAGGTTCGAGGTTAGGGTTGTCTCGGTAGTCGAGAGAGGAGCCATAGAGGTTTGGGGTTAACGGAATGGTGGTACTGGCAGCGATGGTGGTGGTGGCGGCGGCGGGTGGTGGTGGAAATAGTGGTGGCGAGCGAGCAACTGCGCAGATCCCGAACTCTCGCAGCCGCGAGTACGTAGGCAAACTCCGATTCAGTGAGGACTGACTGTTCCCGTTTGCAGTGCAGCTCGAAATCTCAGGGAGAAACCGCGGTCTTTCGTCCTCTCTTTTCTCTTCTCTCTCTCTCTTCTGTCTCTGTCTCTTCATCTTTCTCTCTGTTTCTGTCTTCGTCGCCTGTCCGCCCGTCTCACTCTCTGGCCCATCCGCTCTGCCTTCTCCCGGTGTCTTTTGTTGTTAGTTTCTCTCACCGCGGCAAAGAGTACGTGCTTAACGCTTTCCGTTCGAACGACCGTCCCTGTCCGCCTCTGTCAGCGAGGCTGTCTGTCCGCGGCACGGGAGTCTGCACCTTGATCCCTTTCGAAAGCAGTCCCGCACCGGTGGCTGGTCCTCTCGCGGGCCATCGATGCGGAGGAGCGAGCGGGGCTCGTGTCTCGCGCAAATTCCGTGTGTTCCCCATGGCTAGTCACGTGGCTGGCTAGTGATTCGAGGAGATCTTGACTGGCTTCGTTACGGGACACCGGAGTACGCGCGTTCCGGATGAGAGGTGCGTGTGCCAGTTGATCGACGCTCGCTCGACGACCACCGGACGACTCGCACGGGCCTGTTCCGGAGCCTCGAGGATCGGTGTGCGCGCGAAATCTACGGTGGACCGCAGGTCGATGTGCACAACTCCGAGCAGACGTACTGAAACTCCACGTCTGTCAGTGTAAGTATCTACATACGTACAACTCGCCACCCTTATCGCACGCTGACAATGAGTCACGAACGTGTCCGCCTCTGGCGGCGAGTCAGCTGGACGCGGAACGAAAGAATCGCTTTTTCCTATTCGAACAACTTGTACAACTTTTGACTTCGCGTGTCAATTCGAACGAAATTGGAATTGTTAATCCTCGAAATAACGCGTTTAACCAAGTATAATTGTCTATTAGTCTGTTAAGTGATTATTATAATTACGCTAGGTATATTTTATTTTCCGCGCGGAGCAAGATCCGCGAATAGAACGCTTCGATCCCCAAAACTGCAATAAGCGAGGGAATCGCTGCATCAGCGTGCCGCTATTGGGATTAATATTTTATCTGGTAACAAAGTTGTTGAATTAAGATCGTGTTAATTTCGATTAAAATCTCCTTAACTACCGGCGATTTCCGATAAGCTGTATCTATATGCACGGCCAGGGACGGGTATTATTGCGAGCGGAGCTTGTATGATTTCGCAAAAATCGCTGCCCACAAAAGGCAGCACGGTTCAATGGTTTATCGTTAAACGCGGCTATATAACGGCGGGCAACGAGCGAATCGAGCGAACCAGTCGCAATTCCGTGAACCGTTAAATATATTAAATTACATCCGTCATCGGTAAACGTATTATAAATTAAATACACAAGGTGTTCATAATATTATAACGCTCATTGCTTGAAAGGCTGAAAATTGCTGGAAAATGAAGCAACAAATATAATAAATTCTTAAGCAGGTCTCTTAACAGAACGTTGAACGCAGCTAAAGAAATATCTCGTCGTGGAAAGGATATTTGGAACGAGTAATAACGTTTTGTTGCAAATGATTATCACTAATAGCAACGTGGAGGGGATCATAGCAAAGCGCAAAAGCCTTTTAAAACAGTCATTTAACGTTTCCCTCTTGCGTTTCAATTATACACCCGTGGATTGTAAATCGTTGCACATTTTCAAGTATTCCTCTATTCGTCCTATATTATTCCGCATTTCGCATTTCCCGTTCATTGCTGTAATTTTGCCCCATTATTGCCGGACGAAGTAGCACGAGCGAGTACATTAAACCTTTCAAGTGTCCCTACCACGAGGAAATATAAAATTACATTTTACACCGAAAGTATTGATTTTAGGACCCACGTAATTAAGCATCTTTTGCTCCTCTAAATAGATCCTATATAGGTACCCTTAAAAGTACGCTTTCAGAGTCTTAGATCTCTCCTTAAAAACACGTAACATATAATTCCCACTATATACAGATATATATCTACAATACAAATATGTTATATGAATGAAAAGAGAACTTTGCATTACGGGTCCAAGCCACGGACTCTCGCTTCATAATTAATTTCTTGATATCAAGGGGGTAGTAGGAGAACAGTCTTAGATCTCTCCTTAAAAACACGTAACATATAATTCCCACCATATACAGATATATATCTACAATACAAATATGTTATATGAATGAAAAGAGAACTTTGTACTACGGACCCAAGCCACGGACTCTCGCTTCATAATTAATTTCTGGATATCGAGGGGGTAGTAGGAGAACAGTCGGCGATGCAGTCGAGGTTGTAAGGGCGACAGAGGCATACTTCTAATCCCGATAACTCCCGTTCGCAGGGGGGACTGGTTAATGAAATGCACCCTTACCCCGTTCAGCAACGGGATATTACTATTTTTCCACCAGCCGGAAAGCTGGCCAAAAATATTCCCAGCGATTATTAACATCGGCTTATATCGGGCAGGGTATTAAGTACGCGGCGGAATGCACGTTTCGATCTTCTTCCCCTTACCTAGCCGCCGTCATTCATCCGGCCATCATCCTTCATCCCTCGTTACGGAATTAAATTCCCCCGTGCGTAGAGTAGCGGCGGTTAATGGGAAAATCGGTGAAACTGAACGACTTGGGCGGCGGGGCAACACGGCACGACAACGGTCTAAGTAGTATTCGGGGAAGTTCATAAATCATGGCCACGTCCACTTGCTTTCGCGTCGACAAACACTTGCCCCACGCCGTGGTTCAGATGTCCGATTCATAATGCACGATGTGTGCGCTTCGCGGGCCGGATTGCCCCGGCGGAGCCTCGCGAATCACGTTTAATATCGCGTCGCGAGCGTTCGCGTCCGTTTCCAACCCCGCGATCTTCATCCTCGAGCGGGGTTCGCCCTCTTCTCCTCTCAGAACGCGATGGAACGTGCCGTTTAATCGAATGATAATTTCGACCAATAGGAATTTTAATTCGTTTCTATGGCCAACTTGAGAGTCGTTAATTAGGTCGCTGTTAATACTTAACGACCATCGATATATATTTTTTAGAGAAAACCGCTGCTATACGTCGAAGTGTAATTGACGCGGAGATCAAGCTGAGTGTTAATATTGGAAACTAATAAAGACACGTGGCGCGTGAGTTGTTCGTGAAAGTTTTATAAGTTCGAGAGATATTGGAATGTCAGTAATCTAGGCGATGCAGTTTCAGTTCGTACTTTCTGGTTTTCCACTTTCTAATTTTACCTTTTTGATATTCCGTCGTGTTCGTTTGTATATTGGCCGGACGAAATGAAATCATCTATATAAATATTTGATGGCTTTCGTATGATTGAAATATTTTTTCCCGATACGAACAAATAACTCGACAATTTCGTCGTGTTTCGGAACATCTCCATTTGGATTCGATACGCATACAATCAACCGTGCAGCCGTTTCTGTGTTTGTTGCATTTCATAATTGGGGACGTACAGAATGGTCCAATTTTGCGATTTATTTTACTAGGTCAAAACTGTAATCGTTTTCCGGGGATTTTGTTCGAATATCTGGTATCGCTCGTGTTTCATTCATGGTATCGCGTTAAATCTATCATGCACGGGCAGTAATGAGTATTGACCAATTGGAATGGAAAAAATGATTTTAATGCTTGAAATATTCGAAACGATAGGTGCAGAAGGTATTCGTATAAAACAGCTTCATCGAAATACGTGGACGTTCCCCTGAAATTATTTTTCGTATCACCAATAACTTGATATTCGACACTCGATACCCTCTCTGACAGAAACATAAGAATAAAAAAGAGGAATTTATGATAACGCATCGCGAACGAACCACGAGGATGCCCCGCATTTCATCTCTTCGCTTGATATTTGATAAATACGAGGCGCAGCCGGACAGTTCTATTTTTCGGTTAGCAAACAAATTTCTATGACCAGTTAAAATATTTGGCAAATAAATTCTTCGCAGAGCATCGTTTAAATCGCAAATATATATATATACATATACATTCAATCGCAATTCTATCTCCGATAGAATAAAATGGAGGGAAGAAAAATACGGCCGCCTTTAAATACGGTACAAATATTCAATGCGAACCAACGAGATCAAGTAATTCCACCAATCCCGCAAATCTACCCCAAATCCGCCGTCTCCAATTAAAAAACAGTACGCTCCCGCGGCGAACAAAGCCAGCAGACTTCACACAATTAAAGTCGAGGCCTGAATGCGCCATCCGATACGATTGCTTTCGAATCGATCTCTGGGCTCCGGAAGAGCCGCACTCCAGCTCGACAGAGGACCAAAGAAACGGGGCAAAAGTATGATTATCGCGAATCTCCCGTTTGTTCTTCGTATATACCGTTTTCTCCTCGACGGGGCGAGAATAAGGGAGACGAAACAAAAAGAGGAAAGAAAGAAAGAAGAAGAAAAAAAAAAAAACAGCGAAACAGAGGGCGAAGACTCGTGAGAAATTTTAATAAAACCGAGGGGACCGGTCCCCGGCTACTTTTCTCTACGGAATGGACGATCGACTTCTCTGCTACTCGCTCGTGGTAAATCACGAAACGCACCTGGCCGGTCCGTTCCACGGGTGAACGCATTCGCCCCGTGCGGTGCTGCACCTCCGATCAGTTTCCTCCTGGATGGAGAAAAGGTATTCCCGCGGTGCGATCGCATTTAAAAACCGTGGCCCGTGAAAATGGGCCACAAATGCCCGCCACGGCGTGGAAGGCCCGAAGGGGGCGAGATGAAAGTGCAGCGGGACAGTTTATGTCCGCGTTGGAATTTTCGCAGCTTCCAACCGAGCGGCAGGGACAGGGACGAAAGGAACGTGAACGTTCTACGCTGGCCGTCTATAAACGTGGCACGGAATATGTTGTGGCTTAGTCACCTGCGGTGCTAATAATTAAGTATTTTTACGTGGATCGGTCGGGAATCGAGGCCTTCTTTATTAAAAGGTTCCCTGGCTTTTTTAAGGGGACCGTGACGTGAATGGTATATATTAGCTTTTTATCGAAGGTATAAATCTCCTTTTTGTACGATGCCGCGGGACGAGGAAGGGGATGATGGATGTTTTTAAATGTTGTCGAGTATTACGTGGATGGAAAATAACGGAAACGCCGGAGATACCGTTCCGCGGAGTTGCGTCCGAGAGATTTGTTTTCGGAAGGTATCGCGTATTTATCTTACTTTGTTCAAGCCCTTTGTTTTTATCTAGTCGCGCAAATTTATGGATAAATACAGTAATATACACTGTCGAGAGTGTTATTTACAAGCGTCGTGGAAGTTACAAATTGATCGCACCTCGATCCGTATCGAAGACACGAGTTCATTCGTGAAACACGACGTTATTCGCACGCGAATACGCGATGCAAAATTATCGAGATTTCGAAAGAGAACGATTTTATAGCGTCGGTTGACCGAGCCGTTAGAAGAAAAACGGACGGCGGGGAACAGGAAATGCCGGTCGTGGAACTATTTTTAAAAATCGACTGACTTACACGAACGACTTGGGACAAAAAAGTACACGGATCCGCGAGACACGGACGGGAACAAAGGGGGAACAATAAGGAGAAAATGGTCCCGGCAGAAAAACCCCTGATTGCGTGCCTTTTTTGCACGCGTTCATTCGGAGGCTCAATTATTCGTTCCTTTGTCGAGCTGGTCGAAGAACAAGAGGCGAGAGGACGAGAGAAAAGGTGGAAGAGGAAAGGGAAGACCGGTGACGAAGGGACGTAAGTAGCCAAGGGAGTCCACCTGGTGTCCCTTGTTGCATCCTCGTTTGGCAGGCGTTTGCTCGTGGCTATTGACGCAAGCTTTCGCCTCTGCCATCCCCTCGTACCTTCGCCCCGGCCGTGGAGAGATTGTATTCTCGCGGGCGGTCGAATTAAGCGGTCGTAGGGCGCGAAGCACGGTGGAAAAGCCGGAGGGCTATAAATACAAGGATACAGGGGAGAGGGCAGGGTGAAACGGAGGCGGAGGAGACAGTGTCCTCGGCACAATGCGTGCCGCACCAATCCTATTTTCAGAGATACACATCTCCCTCCATTCGAACCGGGAGAAAAAGCAAGAGACAGAAATGAGACCGATGGAGAGCGGCGAGAAAAGGGGACGGTGGGAGGCGGGAGGGCGCACGAAGAAATGGAGGATGGATAGGGGCCTAACCGCTTTATCCCCGCGTCGAATCGTTTCTTCGAGGTGGCTGCAGCTGTCTCCTCGCTTCTTCAAAGTCCGTCCTCCTCTGACTTCACCGTCTGATCCCCGGGAACATTAGAAATGTAGAGTAAGTGCCTGCGCGATCATGGACGCCAAAATCGAACCCCTTCCTCGCTGCTACACCGACGGAGGCGCCCTCGATACCTACTTATTCCGTGTAGGTGTCCCCTACGTGACTCGTTTCCTCTTTCCGCGAACGTGTATATTTCTGTCCGCGCGTACGAATACCTGCGACTCGAAATAAGCCGCGTGGAGGACCGCGCCATCGAACAAGCATGCGTGCACCACTCGTTCGCCAGAATTCGCCGTTCTCACGCTGTACGTTCACGATCGAACGATCTAAGCGATCTCCGATAAGTTCGACCATTACCGCCGCAAATAGAATCGCCTGTGAAAAAGAGAAACGGGCTCGCGCCACCTAAATACCCGCGTTGGTTAACGCGTCGCGGCGCTACCTGTTGTTCGCGGAGGTCCCTCTTGCAATGGCTGCCACTGGAGGCTCCTCTTTATCAAGAGGGACAAAATGAACGACTTCATAAGTGAAATTATTTCCACGTCGGTGTTGCCGGGTGAGATCTCGCGGGGTGTATAACAGATTTCACTGTTCTCGCCCGTGCAGAGGGGCGCGTTGCAACCCCGTGGACGCTCAGACGCGCGCACACACGCGCGAGGACCGACGAGAAGCTCGATAAGGGAGGATTTATCGGCGAACTTGCCGTATGAGGCGTTTACACGGACACACGCGTACGGTTAACTGTTACGGCAGTTCGCAAGCGACTTTTCGCGGCCAGGTGTTCAGCGATTTTAAGTTCGCGGACGCGTTTGTGCCCCGGGTGAACTTGCACCTTGCACCTCAACTTCACGCGCGACACTTTGAAGGGCGGATATCGTGTTTGCCTTTGTTACCAACTTTGTTTGCCGACTGGCTTTTGTTTACAGCCCCCTAGGTGGTAGGTCACGGCTCAGGAAATCCACTTGAGAAAGATTTCTTTTGTCTACGGGAACCGCGCCATTAATTGACTTGGGGGGGAGGGGCCACCGCAACAAAACGAGCCTCGACGTATTCTACCCCCGTGGAACAATGCGATTACTTACCACGCGAACAACAACATTGTGGAATCGAACAAAGGAGTCGGAAAGAGTCCCATGGGAACATACGCGGCGATGGCTAATAAAACGAACGCCCGCCAGCAACGTCCGCTTCGCGGGCTTATAAATTAATCTGTTGGCAATTTTTTCGTTGGACGATGGAAGCTCCTTGAACCGGCTCTTGTTCTTCCTGGGGTTCTTCGATCATTTCTGGCCCATTGTGGGGTCGTACGAGCTTCTTGTTATTACAGCTGGTCAGGTATTTTCACGTTTAATCTTCGTGAATAAATGACGAAGACATTTTGGCATTGAATCGCGGCTTTGTAAAATAGAACGCGATGCGAGGGATCGATTATTCAAAGGTTGATAAACGTAACCGTCTATATCGCAAACATTCATTATTCAAAACAAATATATGCGCGTTCGAACATTAACTACGCTGTCTTTCAGCGAGTTAGGATAAATTATTTAGTGGGTTTAATGATGTTTACGAAATTGAAATTAATGCTGTCTAGCCGATAGGCGCTATTAATCGCTTTAAAGTTACAAAGCTAATGACAGTCTACACGCGTACATGTATAAAACATTTTTCGAATTCGTAACAGCAGAGAATGCAGGTATGCAGATAAATATCAAATAGCAGCTATTTACAGATTAAAAAGAATGGCCTGTCTCTTCAACTCGTTACAAACAATTTACCGGAATTCAAAACGTGGTAGATTTTTTCTCCCGCGAAAAAAAGAAGTTTGAAACGCAACGTTCGCTGGGAGCCTCATTAAAATCCAGCAATTTTATTTTTACAACCGAGCGTACATTGTATTCGCTGGGTCATAAATTCGCATTTAACGCGATGGTGAAAACGGGACAGGCGAGAAGCAGTATTCCAGCTTTGGGCCGCCAGGAAAAACGACTGAAAATGAAGAAAAAAAGAAAAGAAATAGAAATTAAGACGCATCACTGCTGACGGCTAAGGGTGAAACAGAGGTTGCCCGTTTCGCTCGAAACTCCCTGGCGCGCTGAGCGCAACAACGCGGCCCATTAGCGTTGAAAGCCCGTATAACGCGTGAAAGATACTAATTATTTGATAACGATCGACGATATCCAACAACCTGCCCGTTTAACAATGACTCGTTGCGCGGCCGCGTCAAAAGAGGAAGAAACGACGCGTTTAATCTCCGGTTTCCCGTACACCGCGAACTAATCGAACTGGGCCCGCAAAATGCACGTGTAATTGGATCCAGCGCATCCTGACCGACGGATGGGTCTGGTCCCCTGTTTCGTATGGAAACAGGTAGCCAAGAAGAAAGAAGTAGCGAAAGGAAAAGGTAGGAGGGCGAAGGTGCTGAAAGGAAGAGACAGGAAGTTCTCGAAAGACAGGAAACAAAGTGGTGGCCACAGTGGGGGAGTCCAACCGAGGGAGAAAGTTTGTTGTTACACTTCTCTGTGACGAAGGCTCGGAGATTTTCTGCTGTTTCGACTCTGGAACTTCTCTTATTAGGTGCTGAAAACTGTCTGGCGTGCGTGTGGGGATAGGAGAGGATTAATGTTATCATTTTTAACTTCATTATTTCATCATCGTTACACTTCTCTTTTTACGTATATCTATGTAACGCAATCTGAACGAGTGTAATAGAAAAATCAGCAACGAACGCAAACGTATCTCGAGCTCTTACGCAGCAGCTAATTTGTCGGTGAAAAATTCCGGGCAGAAATTTATTACCGTAATATTTCACGAGAATAATACATCATATAAATTCACAGGAAGTGCGAGCAGAAAAAAAAGCTGTTCGGTGGAAAGAGGCGGAGCCATAAAATCCTAGCCCCGACCCAACTATGTATTAAAGCCTCGCGTTCGCGGGCATTGATTAACATCGATCCTCGAAAATAACGACATCGTAATACTTACCAAATTAAACCAGTCCTCCATCAGCCAAATCGTTTCTCGTCATCATTTTTTCGTCACGCATACACGCTACTGGCCCGCCATAAATCGTGGGCTTCGTGCGCGCGAGCGTCCCTATATTTCACGACCGGTAAAAACTCGACTTATCGACCGTGAAGTGAAAAAATCACCGAGCAATTAACATTCGAGTCGTAACGATAAATCATAAAGCGTAAAATTAGGGTCCGTTGGAACTGCGCTCCCCACTTCGCCCGCCGTTCGTCGATGAAGAAAAATGCCGGACGTGGAGACGAACGGTGGTGAACTTGATGAATTCGTGGGTTCTAGGCCAACAGGGCTGTCCGTGAAGAGCGAGTGAAAAAATCGGCTGGATACATAGCTATTATGTTGGCGCTGGTCGTTAATGCAATGTTAATTAGCCCCGCGTCGCGTCGCGGAGTGTGCCACGCTAATTATATCGCGGTTCCCGCGGCCGTCGTTTTTCGTTTTCGTTCGCCCTTCCGCGGGTGCTGTCGCGATCGAAACGCCGGCTAAATAATTCAACAACATCATTCCCTCGCCGCTCGCGTCGTTGATAAAGGGTTGAAAATCACGAAACCGGGCGAGAAAAGGTGGTTTCTCCTCGCTTTCCTCTCCTCTGTTTTTTTCCTCCTCGACGAGAAGCCGACCGCGAGACTATCGATTGCGTTTTGAACGCGCGTGCAACGACACGCGGCGCGGATTACGGCGCAAAGACGCGCCGCGATCGCGTTACCATGCAAATGAGCTTAACGCGCGGCTACTTTTTTCGGTTCCCTCAAAGCAACAGGACGTCGTAAATATTCGTGGTTTCGATGGGAGAAGGAAAACGCGCCGGCTCCTTGGACGAAGGTCCCCGTGGTTAATATTCATTAGGGTAAGGGAAGTACCGACGAGGGGTTCGGGAGAAACGTAAGAACGAGGCTGAGAAGACAAAGAAAAGGACGGACGCGGCGTGGACGAGGAGGAGAAAAGGGGTTTTCTAGGCCTCCGGCTGAAAGAGGCACTCGCGCGTCGACGATAAAAATGATAGCGCGCACAGTGAATATGAAAGGCAAAGGGTGTGACTGGCCGTGACGACAGCGGGGGTGGCGTCGGTTGTCGTACGAGCTGGCAGCCAGCTCGAAAGAGGACGACGGCGAGCGAGCCGGGGGAGCTCTGCCACGGAGCTCTCTCGGACGGGTATCTTTAATATCTTTAATCCACACCCCTGCGCGGGAACGCGGAACGGTGGAGGTATGCGTGTGCACAGGGAGCAACCCGCCGCTAGCTTCGCTCGCACGAGAGAGCCCCGTAGCCGTCTCTTACGGGGGTGAGCCTCCTCTCTGTTTGAGCTACGCAGGCGCGGTTTATCGACTGCCACATATATATACACGGTGGAGAGAGCAGGAGAGGAGAGGAGAGCGAGAAAACCGTATCGTTTCGTTTCGTTTCGTTTCGTTCCGTTCCGTTCCGTTCCGTTTCGTTTCGTTTCGTTTCGTTTCGTTTCGTTTCGTTTCGCCAGTAACCCGAACAATTTCTCCGGCTGCGCCCTGTCCTCCTCTCTTCTCTCTTTGTTCGTCCGCCGTTCGTCTCGGCTCCGGATATTTGTCCGGATTGCAATTGCACGGGGCTTTTTCCCACTCGTATCCACCCTCTAGCGCGGTTCTCCAGAGTGCACGGCCCTCCGCCGCCGCTTTCTTCGCCCGTCCGTTTCTTGGCGGCCCGCCGTCTCCTTTCCGCCCCTGGTCCCTCTAGTCTGTCCCTTCGCTTCGTACCCACCCTCGATTTACGCGACGGTTTTCCTTCCTACCAAGCATCGCCACGATCCCCACGACGCGAGGCAATATTTTACCGGGACGGACGCGGGGTCCAACCCCGGCGTCTAAGATACCGCGGTAAAATCGTTTCGAGATGCTCGATGACCGATCGAGTGCCCTGCACACCCCACTGGAAATACGAACCGGACAGAAGTAGCTATCTATCCGTTTCGCGTCCCTCTACGTACACGCGTACGTTGGTTAGATAAGTCGTCGACACGAGGGGCCACCCCTTTTTTTCCCTCCGAGATCGCTCCGCAACCCCTGTCCCCGTTACGCTTCCAATTCCATCCGCCGCTACCGCGTTCAGCCCGCTATATCGAGTCTCTTCACGTGATTTGCATAATTTTCTGGCAGCTACCGGTTGGCTGTCTTCTCGACGAGACATGGCGGACGACTTTTAGACGACGGGGTCGAACAACGTTTTCAGGCTCGTCGTTCCGCGTCGTTCCTCCTCTACCCCAGCCTGTTGATCGTTTTATGAAAATTTCATGACACCGCCGTCTTCCACGGATGGTTCATTCGAGGCGATACCTCTTCGGTCACGCACGCCTGTATAATGACCCATTGGCAGGGGCTATTATCGAATGGCTGGGGGCGATGCCCGCGATCCCGCGCGTTTTCGATTATATCGATAGCGTAGGGCCGTGTAAGGGATAAATCGCGCGAGGAATCATCTGTCCTCGGGCGTAGAAATTCCGGGGCGGTTCCCTCGAAAATATTGCCCGTCTCACGTAACAGCCTCGTGGGAATGGTAAATTAATAGCCGTTCGGTTCGTTAAACGGCGTTAAATCCGAAGGCGTTCGATGTCTAGCCCCATATTCCTGCCTCGTAACGAGCTGTCGGGCCCTGTTTCGAGTCGGGCAGCTGCCTCTCGAAAATGTAAATGCGCCTCGTATTTTTGTTTCCGTTCCATCTTCTCTTTTTTTCTCTTCTTCTCCTTCTTCTTCTTCTTCTTCTTCTTCTTCTGGGCCGCTTACCATCTTTTCCCCCTTTTTTCTCTTCTTCTCCTTCTCCTTCCTCTGGGCCGCTTTCCATCTTTTCTCCAGCTGTCGTATGGGAGGAGGAAGATCCCTTTCGAACAGGTGGTAGACCAGCCAGGGACCAACAGGTAGGAATCCGGGTCCGTCGGTGCGGGTCAAGAAATGCATAAATTAAAGTAGGGGCGCGCGTTAAAGGGTCCACTTCCCTGGCTACGAACCTGTAATTTATTCTCGACGACTACGCCGTCGTTCAACGAGGGCTACAAGGACTATTCATTAAGACGAGCCCAGCGTCCGCTTAAAGCGAGAACCGCACTCGACTCGAATTTCCCGATTTCGCGCGTCTCGATCGAGCCCCCCGTTCGTCTATACGAAAGTTCAAACGAATTTCGCACGACCTTGCCAATTTCCTATTTCTAATTACTCGAATGTATTTATTCGTACAGTTGTTCGAAGGAATTAACAACCTTAATACCGTTTGTAGGAACGATTACTGTTCTTATCTGCCGCGGTGGAGTAAAACACACTAATTACAGATGTACGTATAACTTTTTCCCACTTACGGGGTGGTAAAAATCCGATTATGGAGCGTTAACGGAACGCAGGGACGAGATAATTGAACGAACACTTTAATTAGACGAAACGTGGGATCTGTTTAGCCAGGAGTCGCCGGTACCGCAGGGCCTGGTGGAGGTTTTATCGCGAACAGGCAGACAATCCCGGTCTCGCGCGATGTGTCCGCCGATATTAACGTTTGATCTGTTAGCGTGTGCACGGTATCTGGGGCAATTGCCGTGCCACGGCATTTATAATATCGCGTCCTCTCGGTTTCGTGTGCAGAACCAACCGGCTCATGCATATTCGCGCGCCTTCAGCGATAAGCAATGACGAGCGCCTTTAATTCCGTACGGATTCGAATAAAACCAGACGAGCCGGCTATTTTCAATTCATAACGGCCGTGTTTTCATTTGCATCGTCTCTGTTGCACCCCGTGTGGTATAGTAATTAGCTTCTAAATCGTAATTACGTTACGGATAGAGCGCGACCCAACCCCTAGCGATGGCTCTACGCGTCGATTATAAAGAAAATTTCCCATCCAGCCACTTTAACGCTTTGTTTTCGAAGCGCACCGTTCGTCGCGCGAATGATTCGATCCGCAGACCGCGTATCGTATCAATTTGCGTCGCGTTATCGTTTTCGAAGGTAACGATCGCGAGTTCCGGACGAGCGCCGTTACAAGTTCGCGGGCCATTAACCCGCGCAAATGAATTTTACGTACGAACCGGCGTCGCGCGTCGCGTATCGCGTAAATACACCACAGTTTTTACCACCATCCGGACCAACCCAGTTCGAAGTTAGCCACCACCGCCGCTTAATGACTTTTCTTTTGACGCGGCAAGAAAATGGATCGTGTTGAGGATTATCACCCTCGTTTCAGCCAAAAATTCCGCTTAACGACTTTCGCCGCCGCCGGAGATGCGCGAACCAGCCAGCCAGGGTGGGACCAGCGCGTGTCAGCTCGTTTAAATCGCGCGTCGGATGGCGTTTGAAGCGGGCTCGAACGGGGATGCTGGCGCAAATTGAGATTGCCACGCGGAAAAATTAACGCGACTGACGTAGCCACGTAGACGCGGATGGTTATTTGTCAAGAGTGGAGGCGTGGAAACACGGTCGCGGGGCCTAAGGATTGATCTAATTCCGTGGATCGAGACCGCCACGATTTTCTTCTATTCGTGGAACTGTAATGGGGCCAGGAGAACGCGGAGGAAGGGGAAGAAATTAGGGGGAGTTTGAATAGAGTAAATGCGAAATAGTGGAACGACAGAGTTTCGAGCACGTGGTTGATTGCTTTCTTGAATATTTCGAGGGCACATATTTCTAATGATTACTTTAGACCGAGAGACGGTGCACGTATTAGCAGAGTTAACAGATCCGGTCGATTTGTCAGTTTTGCACTGGCGCGGTTGTCAAAATTTAGGATTAATGTACCGTGAAAAATGCTTTATACTCCTTCCGCCATCATCTCTGACCCAATTCTCCGATTTATGAGGATATATTCTGCTTACGTCGGGGGCTTTATCGATGCAATGCTTTCGCTCTAACAAAATATGACAGACATCGATTTCTTTCGATTGACATAGCTCCGATAGGAAAACGATACAATAACTGGAGCAGGCGATAATGGGACAAAAATAGCGTATTAGAATATGTTGAAAATTCACTGGAACTAGAGGAAACGTCAGCAGCGTCTAAAACGATCGATAAAACCACCCCATCTCGGTTTTAATAAAACGCTGAACCAGACAACGAGAACGAATTTATTATTCCAAAAACTATATACCTGAACAGGATCGTTTCGCGTCGACCGCTATTAAAAAAAAAAAAAAAAACCACCTCGCCTGACGGAGCCGCGGAATTTCGCTGCGAAACCACTTTGGGAGAAGCTAATCTACGCTGCGCATCGCACCCTGCGACCATCCCATCGGGGAACCCGACAAACTGCTTTCTTATCGATCGAACGAGAATCGAGTCGATCTCTATTCATCGAGCATCAAGATCCGCGCTCCTCGAGGAAGAAAGTTCGATGCACCGTCAGGAGAGCGCGTGCACGCGTAGCTCGTAGCCATTGCTGGAGGGGTGTAGCCTGGTCGGACCATCCCGCGGTTAGCCAAGGGCTGGTACGAGCTTGGCTCATCTTCAGTTCAGTTTCGGAGCCGCGGAGGCTGGAACGAGATGAGTTGGAAACGGCGAGGGGGAGCCAGCCAGGGAGTGGTGGATCCTGTAAATTGAATGACTCGCCCCGTTATATGTTGCCCGCCGGTTTTCTTTGCTTTATACCACCCTCAGAAATTGGCCAGGGCCCGCCGCGCAGATTCCATTATAGACAAGAAGTCAGCACACGGCCTAGCCAGCTCGTTCGATGCTGTTTCCGCATGTATTATGCATGCCAGGACAAATTTCGTCATCCGTGGCCAGATAAGAAAACGTTGCTATATATTATTTATTTACCCCGCATCGGTAAACGAGGCTCCGTTCTCGACTCTGTTCCTGGAGGTCCGACGCCGACTGAATAATTCGAGGACGCCTCGTTCACGGTTAATCGTGCTGCTCGCAGTTCGAGTCCACACGTGTGGAATTCTCTGGGGGGGGGGGTGAACAGAGTGACGAGAGAATAATTAGGGATCGCTGGGATATTGTAAAGCCTTGTACTCATTAGTCGAGTCGTTTGAAAGCTTTCACCGACGCGGACTCTTGGTATTTCGGTTAATTCGAAACATCTCCTCGAGCTTCCGTGCTTTTCCTCGTTTGTTGGATTCGAATAACTTAATGCCTCTTACCTCTCTCGCTTTTTCTCTTGTTTCGATGTACCACTTGTAGTCGAGTAATTTTAACAAGCAACAGGGTCATCCTGTGTGCTTCAACTTCGTTTGCACGAGACGATACGCTCTGTTCGCCCATTTGTTCTTAACGCATCGATTGAAAATGAAAATGGGGCCCTCTCTACTGGCAGCTTATTGCGCGTTCAACGTTCTTACTCGACGCGAAACTGGGGAATCGGAATTGATCGCTTTAAAGCGTGATTTAGATGAACGGTAAATTTTATTTGGGACTTTAATACCGGCAGTTGAAAGGGATCCGGCCGGGGTTTAATCCGAAAAATGGCTAATTTCGTTGCGCTCGTAAATTGAATTACGTTGGATTTAAAAGCGGCATCTTTTTATCGGAGCAAGTTATCAGAGCTTCGACAGTTTTTCTTCTCCGCGGCTTCGCCGGGACAGTAACACAATGGGATTAGCTCCAGTGACCTAGCTGCACGCGTTATTTCTCAAAGATAAGTCCTTTCTCGAGTAACTTCCGGAAAAAGAGGAGACTGATGCTATTTCGTGGCCCGAGCGGCGAAACTTGGCTATTATACTTGACGAGTTCGCATGGTATAACTCGGTCTAACTTCGAGCAAACATCAGATTGCTTAGAATAGCTTATAAAACTTGGTCCTTACAAGGATGAAAATTTTGGCGGTCCGACAACATTTCGAGACGAAAGTGCATCACTGCAGGCCTCCCGTATTCCCTCGCGTGCCATCCTCTACGAGAATATCTTTTCTCCTTATTAATTAAAATTTCCTCGTACTTATACTTCATCTTCTTACTGATTAAATTCACTTTATCATCGCAGCGTACCCTACCCTCATTAAAAAGAGGAGACTTAACCGCGTTCCGACGTAAACCTTCGAACAGAAAGGGAAGTTCCACTTTTTCAAGGAAACTCGAAGTAGCCTCGTATCTCCAAACTAGAGACTCGTTACCATTCCATAAAAAAAATACGTAGACGAACACGCGAACGTCGAAATCATCCCTCGCACTCGAGAGCCACAGCGTCAGGGATCAACAGCCGTGGTGAACTGATCGAAGGGAGCAATAAAGCGCAATAAGAAAGCACCCCCGCCAACCTGGCGAGAGCCATGTAATACGGACCTAATTTCACGGAAGCATCCAACACAAATATTTTCCCCCGTCCGGGGGATCCTTTCGGCTAATACAGCGGCCCCGTCGCCCTTATCGTTCTCTGCTCGTAGACAAGTGTTGTTTATCAGGCTGATGTCACTTATAGCGATGGCCAGAAAGCCCGAATTTCGAGGTAATCACGCTCCCCTTGATCCGGGTCTTCGCGGGGACCCGCCGTTTCACCCTCGTCTTCACGACTTTCGTCGTCCTCGTCCACCCCTTCGGTAGCCCAGCGCTACGACGCGAGAGATCCGCCTGTCTGGTCCAGCCTCTGGCCTGTATCGCTGGTGGTTGAGCAGTGAAAAAAGGGACGCTGAGAGAGAGAGAGAGAGAGAGAGAGAGGGAGAGAGAGGGAGAGAGAAGAAAAAAAAACATAGCTGCGACCGATTTCCCGGAGAAAATAACGCTCGACCTGCCATACGGGATATTACATGCCGCGAATGTTAACGTCGGTCCATGTTTTTTTTTTTTCCCTCCGTTTTTTTGTCGCCGCGAGGTCGCGGGTCCCCGAGCGAGGGCAGGGAGACGGAACAGAGGGAACGAGGGACATATAGCTCTGTCAGATAGCGGAATGCTGTAAATCTGTGCATTATACATGACAGCGAGATCACCGCCATTTGTTATACTAGCAGGGCGAGGAGAGAAGGAATAGAGAGAGAGAAGGGCAGCGTGCAGAAAGGGGGACGTGAAAAATGACTGGCACGGCCAGCACTTACCGAAACGAGCCTTTTCGACGGGCATCCGGTCGTCGGAACACTTGCCAGGAGACTAGTTACGGGATTGAAATTATCCGCGGTGGCGGGCGTTAATGCTGCGCTCGAGCGCCGCGACGCCCGATCCTGCGACCGAGTTGGTCACCCGGATGGTACTTTTGTGAAACGCGACTCCTTTTGTCCGCTCGATCTCTCTCTCCTTTTGCCTGGTTTGCGGTTGGATTTTCGCGGGTGCTCTCTCTCTCTCTCTCTCTCTCTCTCTCTCTCTCTTTCTCGTATTTATTGAATGGGTCGGTCCGAGGAGGCTGATCGTTCCGATGTAAACGGTGAATCCCAGTTCCGAGTGAATAGATTTCTTTGGACCGTTTTCAGATCTCGGTTCGCGTCAGGTTTTTCCCCGAATTGTTTGAACGCCGATAACGGTGGGATAGTTTTGTAATCCGTGTAATACTGGCATTGAATTAAGCATTGTTTGATCGATTTCGAACGATTGATTTAACGTGGGTAGGAATAACTATAATTCTTTACTTCTTAGAGACTTAATAAGAAGACTGACGGGAGAACGTTAGGAGAATCAATGAAACGGTTCTAACGATTTTACACCGGCGTTACTTGGGAAGTTAGAGACCTTTGCTGGAGTTCTAGTGTGTGTGTGTATATATAAAATCTGCAGTACTTTCCTGCCCATTCGAGTTTTCTAGCTACTTCCGTTCTATTCGACAAAAACCATAAAAGTAAAGGGAACAATAAAAATGGAGAAGTGCCAACGTTAATGGAATTTTGCTCGATTCAAAAAATAAAAGCTTCTTAATTTCAGTAAATAAAAGACAATGCACACGAGTTAAGGAAATAATTATTTTAATAAAGTAAATTCGTCTTAGAATACGCATTCGCACGATTGATTACACTGTTCAGCGTGCGAGCGTGTATTCATTAACTGAACGGAGAGTCCATTAATATTACTTTCAATTTATCATTTTCCGATATTAAATATTTTCGAACAACCTATGAAACTGAGTAATCTCCACAATTACCGTGCTTAACGATTAGATATTTATTATTTCCACGATTCCCCGTTGCTTTCAACTCTGAACTTACATCGACAACTTTACCGAGTTCAAACTCGGACTACATTGCCAGCAAGCGTCCACTTTCAATTTCCTCCTCTGAATTCAACCTCTTAAGCACCATCCGTCCTCGACGAAACCAAAAGCGTTCGATTGCTAAAAAAAAAGGCTACCTTAAAACAAAACATAAAAAAACACTCATCGACTCTACCAAGCGATCCGAAGCGGTTTCAAGTATACGCGTGCATATAGGCGCGGTTATTTCCCAATGATATTTCCACAGCGATGTACTCGAACGTGCAACTTTCCAGCTTACGCCCGGCGTATGCACGCGTGCATATACGCGCGTCCGTTACGGCGAGATAATAAAAACAGCCGTTCGAATAAAGTTTTTATCGGCTTGTTAATTTTCGAGCCGCTGCAACCAGGCGCACGCGATTCGCTTTTCAAACTATTCCCCCGCTTATCATTGTTCCTTTCGCGCCGTTCCCCCACGGGGAACTAATGTTATTTATCCTGGCATGCTTGAGGGTAGGTGGGGGACAAAAAAAAAAAAATGAAAAAAAGTTGATACACAAACAAATGCCGTTATACAAACGTAGACAGTAGATATGGACGGACATATCTGCTTCTCTTTTTGATGGAGTTCAGGTATCCGCGTATCTTCTTTATCAACTTCTTCTTCTTCCATCGCTTATCCTCCTATCCTCCTCCTTCCGTTTGTCACCCTCTTCTCCTCCCCTTTATCACCCACTCCTCCTACCACCCTTTATAACCTTCTCTTCCTCCAACCTGGGGGATGGGGAGATTATCACTCTCTCGTTCTCCTCTCGTTTATCACAGACGCGCGCGAGCGCCATGTCCGTGGAATAGCCGGATGCGCAACGGGTGGATGCGGCGGACGGGCAAAATCTGAACACGAATTGAACGTGCAGGTGTCCGTAAATAAACTCGCTGCATCGAGTTTGTTGCGGCGAACCGTTGGAACGTGAAGGGTGGTTACGCTTTCGCGGTTTGCCCGCCTGCTACAAAGCTCCGTCCCGTCGACCCAGGGATTTTTATTCCGCGAGACTGTTTAACCCGGTCCCGCCGCCTCGCTCGGAGAATATCGTTTACATAATTACAACGGCCCAGCCAGCGGCCGCAAGGAACAACCCTCTGCGACGGGTCTGTTATCCACTGACAAGGGGCTCGTCTGCGTACAGGTTTTTAATCGAGGAAAGTTTTGCTCATAGACGCGAGCGCGCTGAAGAAATCTACTTGTGAGTAACCGTTCGAAAATGTTCAAAGTATCTCGCTGCAAAGGTTGTTCTACGCGAAGGGGTGTGATTACGTCGTGCAGATTGTTTTATGCGATTAACAAGCTTTTTCTAACGAGCCAAGAGGTACGGTGAAACGGTGTAGCGGTAGGGGAGATTAAAGCGTAAGAATGGAGATATATAGAGTTGATTAAAATAGATAACATAAGGTAATATAGGATAATATTTCGGATAAGTATAGGGTACCGTATTAAAGCAGTAGGTACGTTGAATTATAGGTGACTGATGTATAATGAAGTGGTTATATGGTATACGTTGTTAGTTAAATAATAGTTTTTACGCAGCCGGGGTGTATAGAAAGGTTTTTCAAGATCAAGTTCGCTTTCCCTCAAATGGAACGCTACGTTCTATATTCATAATATGATAATGTCCGTCGAGATGAATTTAACGTAACGTCGCGTTAAACCGTTTTATCGCGTTAATCTAAAATTGTAGTGTCTCGAGAACTCGGATCACCTGCCTTCGACCCAGCTGAACCCTAATCGACCGTGGCTTCTAATCCAAACTGAGATCTAAAGGGTCTCCCAATTCTACAATCTCCCATGAGACGAAATTACTTACGATTAATGTGACACCTCCTTGAATTCCTCTCAACAAACTCTATCGCATTACGGAAAAAACATGAAAGTAAAAAGGACTTCTAGCCGAAACGCGATCACGCGAGGAAGTATTCCACGATATTATTAAAACAGATACAACAAATTCAACCCTGAAACGTACCGCGCTGCTCCACCCATGGAGAAACTAAAAATACAACCGTGGAACGTCTCCCTCGATATCGAGGAATATTTGCAACAACGTTTCTTTGATCCCTTCGGCTCCTTGCGAGAGATATCCCGTCGTGTCCAACTAAAATAGACACCCCGTACAGCGGCCCGTACGCAATAGCGAAAGGAGAAAAGGTTATTTTAAGTCCGCGAGTTATGCGTGGCCATTAAAGGTTATAGGTTTCTATTCAATATTAAAGCCGCGCTGGGACCAGTGTCGCGGCGGGGGTGGGAACGGAAGTTAACAGACTGTGGGCTCTGAAACACAAGCAATCGCGGGGAAATGTCTTTATCTGCCGCGGCTCGAGGGTATTGGTAAGTAAGTATATAGGAAGAACGTTGCGGCTGGCTATAGAAAAGTTGAGTGGTCGCGTAACTCGAAACTTTCGCGGGCTTAGGGTTCAGTTCCTCTTCGTCGCTCTTCTTGCTCGCGCGTAGACCGGGTATACGCGCGCGACGGGCTGGCCTTCTGGCATTGGACCAATGACATGTTGTTCGATTCATTTTACGAAGGGAGACAGCCCAGCCAGTTTCTACGTGGACCGTTTCCAATAGGCGCGATTCGATCGTCACTGGAGGGAAAAAAATGATTCGATGTTTAGCATATCGAGGATGCTTGACGTGCCTCGAATTGGTAAAATGGCGGGCGTGTTCTGCCAGCTTCACGCATGGCAGTTACCTTTCCTGTTTAGTTGATTGGGTTTTCGACTATTTGTAATAGAATTGCTCTGTTCTTATGGACATCTATATTGGAAACATATTTAATGACTCTATACTATAAACGTGCATACCATGGTATTGATTCGCTGATGGTAATCAATATTATGGTACTGTTCTGCCTATCCCATTTTCCTTCGTTACTTTACGGTACTATTTTATTACAAGTATCGTAACTACGTTTATGCCCCTATATATGTATAGAGGCAGGATTTATATTACTTTTCTGGGAATATGCTTCTGGAGTTCATGAATCATACTCCTGGATAATGTGTCAGTGCTGGAACGAAGTACGATTTTCTCGCCTCGCAAGGAGCGTAATTCCTTTGTATCAAAGTTAACGTAATCCATGTCCACGACCGTGTTGCGTGTAGAAAACTCAAAGTAGAGCGTGAAAGGACATTATTATACTAGGATTATTTTCTTTATTAGAGTATACATCTAAACGGAATTGAATTTAATCTCATTTGCGAGAGAAAATGGTAAAAGACATAAAACTGGTGTACGCGTTATTTTATAAACCGCAAACATTTAATTCTACATTAATAATCACGCCACGTTTTTCCACATTTTTTCTGAACGTCCATTTAGAAAAAGGTGGCCGCGCAACGGTACAAGCCGCGGTATATAACACGGGAAATTCATTTCGGAATATATCTAGCGAACTTAAAAAAGCATCATTTTTAGTTTTCTTTGCTTTTCATATAACAAGTTGCGTTGGCTTATCTCAGCAGCAGGTGCTCGAAATGGGCATCATGTATTTTAACAAGCCTTATCCTTTTGACATATCCAGCTGTTGCTAGGATTTGCTGGGAAACCTTAATTCGTTGCTGGAATGTCTTCTTATTATTAATAGATCTGCTCGAGATAACGCGTTTAAAATTAACCAACAAGTAAAAAGCCTAACGAGTCATTTATCACCGTGGAATTACTGAAACGCAGGATCCACGGGCGCTCTTCTTTCCTCGCGCCGGTCTTAAAAAGATTTTATGGATACGTATTAAGTTTTACTTTATCCCGTGTACCAGTTCGAAATATGGCCCTCGTAATAACTATCCAACGAAATTAGATGGAAATTGTCGAATGAAAAATCCAACGAACAGGGTTTGTTCCTTTCCCATAAAAGGAAAGTAATGACTCGTTTCGAATTTACGATGTCCACCGTGATTACAAGTTCAGACGAGTTTTACGAGCCTCTGTACTTGCCAACAAACAATAGCAGGCTCGGCAAATACTCGTTCCAACCGCACACAAACGTGTCGGGGCTCGATTGAACCGGGGAACGTTTCAAAGCGAATTTTCTTCTCTTATTAGACCTCGCGTTGCCACCAATTCGCAGGGGCTCTTGTTAAATGGTACAAAGGGAGCTTTGTGTATTTTCCAAAAAAATTAAGCTTATTCTTAACGTAGCTTCTGCGAAACGAATTCCCCAATAAACTAAATACTCAACGAAACGAGTATTTAATTTGCAACGAGCTAAATAAAAGACATCGATGAAAACCGTCTGAAAATTTGTAGTAAATTCGTAGAAAATGACGATCGTCGTTCTGTTGCAGGGCAGTTCCAGTCGAGGAGGAGTTCATATGGAATGGCATCGCGTGGACCCTCGACGACGACGCTGGCAATCGCGATAGCGATGGTCGTCGCGATGTCAGTGGTTGCGAACGGTTTTTGTCCGGCCCAGTGCCGGTGCGACAACGAGAATTTGCGCGCGTACTGTGCTTACGCGGGCCTCGAGGTCGTCCCGATCCAATTGAACCCGGAGATCAGACACTTGGACCTGTCGAACAACCGCGTCGACAATATTCATCTCTCGTTCGAGTTCTACGGTAACCTGGAGAGCCTCGATCTCACGTCGAACGCGATCCACACGTTGGGCTCGAACAATTTCGTCTTCCAAAAGAGCCTGGTCGTTTTGAACGCGAGCAGCAACAGCATCCGCGCGGTGGCCAAGAACTCGTTGCAGGGTCTGGACTCGCTGAGGGAATTGAACCTGGCGAGCAACAACATCTCCGAGATGGACGAGCAAGCGTTCAAGAGCACCAGCGAGCTAGAGGTGTTGAACCTGAGCAACAACTCGATCACAAGTTTGCCAACGGGTCTGTTGAAGAACCTGCACAACATCCGCTCGTTGATCCTGAACAGGAACTCGCTGCTGGAGATACCCACGGAGAACTTGGCGCTGGCACCCAGCTTGAAGCACGTGGATTTGTCGGACAATCTGATCAAGGAGCTGGTCAGGGACTCGTTGCCGTCGTTGCCCTCGTTAGTCTCGTTAAACCTGGCGTACAACGTGATCAGGGATATCGCTGACGACGCGTTCGACCGTGTGCCGGACTTGCTTCACCTGGACCTGTCCGGGAACAACCTGACGTCCGTGCCCACGTTCGCCTTGGCCAGGCTAAACATCCTGTCGACGTTGATCCTCAGCAGGAACCCGTTGGACGTCCTTGCTGCCGGTGGATTTCGCAATCTGTTCGAGCTGAGGAGCCTCGAGTTGAACGACTGCACCATAACCAGCGTGCACTCGCGCGCGTTCGCGGACAACGTGAACCTGGAGCGGATCTCGATGGATGGTAATCGGGGTCTGAAGGAACTACCGGCTAGAGTCCTTTACAGCGCGAGATATCTGAAATGGGTCTCGCTGAGGCGGTGCAGCCTGTCGACGCTGCAGCCCACGCAATTCCCAGTGGACGGGCTATCGTCCCTTCGCGTCGGCGGAAATCCCCTGGTCTGCAACTGCTCCGTGCACTGGCTGTGGAACGTTATCAGGACGGAAGAGCGGCGGAACGAGTCGCGGCTCGAACTGGATACCCACGATATTATCTGCGAGGACGAGGAGTTCTCTGGTAAAGCCCTAATCGCTCTCTCAGAGGGTTCTCTGCGTTGTCGTCTGAGCCCACTCTATCTGTCGTTGTCCGCTGCCGGTTGTCTAACCGCAACGGCTACCATTCTGCTGGTGATTGCGCGGCTCACGCGTTCCAAGAGAAAGAAACGGGTGCCGTACGCGACGCCAAATCGACCCGAGTTCCTCGTCTACGTGGGCAGGAACAACGACGAGCTGGACAAGAACGGAGAGTCGTACAGCAAAAGGTTGCTGGCCAGGAGCGAGGACACCCCGTACGACACGCCACGCGGGAAGACACCCGCCAGGAGTCCGCAGCCGCAGGATTCGAACATCTACGAGACGCCCAAGTTCGCGAACCCGTCGAGCAATCGGCGGGAAACCTGCACTGAGCCGTCGTACGTCGCCAGACAGACGGAAGAGGGTGTCTACGCGGTGGCAGACGTGACCAATCTGCGCGACGAGCCACCGGAAGTGCTGTCGCTCTATCGGATGCAGAGCCCCGCGGCACCCAGATCGACGGTTCATCGGCTGGACTACGGTTACGACTACGACTACGATTACGATTACGAACCCCCTGTTCCGCAGAAGTCGCACGTGGTGTTCGTTTGAGCGTGACGCTCCCGCCAGCGGATCCCAAGAAGAGATTCGTCGGGGCTAGGATCACCCTCGATGACGCGTGGTAGCTTCTCGAGCTCGTGCGGGGATTACGAAGGCACCCTGCCACCGTTACGGATCTATTCGTAACCGATTGGCCGTGATCATGCCGCGATACGGTAATCCTACCTTCGTCGAAAGTATCGATTCTCCGTCGCCCTAAGGGAAAGGGACTGCGCCAGCTCGGGACTCCCCTTTTTCGCCACCGGACGAAGTCGAACGCGTTGCTTGTCCCGCTGCTTGGGAACGGTGAATCCTGAAGTCGAGTCGAGTCGAGTCGCGTTCAGCAACGAGTGCGAGGTTCGCCGCCCTCCATCCCCCGTAGGTTCGAACGGGGACGGATGCTGTGCCAGGCTCGTCGTCGAATGGACGAGCTGAAAATGAAATGTCTTCCGAGAGATAGTCGCGGCGCTGGTGAACGGGGCGGGATGCATTCTCGGTGGGGTGGACGCAATCCGACGTGGAATGTAAATTGTACGGGGCATAAACGTGGCCGCCGTTGTAGCGCGACGGCGCCGCCACGGGCCGGGCCGTATTTATTTTCACGGATTGCGTCGGATTCCGTTGGTTCAGCGCAAATGCCGCGCGCCCTGTTCCGAGGCGGGCGTTCATTTCGCGTTTAAACGTAGTGACAAATCAAATCAAAGCAGCGTCTCGTTAGTCCGTTTAAACCCTCCTAGACTCTGCTACTGTACGCGTAGCGTCCCAAGATTACTCTGCCTCCCTCGCTCGCGTTCTCACCCTCCCTCCCTGTCTCTCACCCTTTTCTCCCTATCCCTCTCCGTTTCCTCTTCGACGACTCCCGCGTTACCCTCACCCCCACGTTCGACCCGTTCCTTCGACTATCCCATCTGCATATATCTCTCTGCGTCGTGTTCCCTTTTTCGATTCTCATTCAGGAGTAGTTCGTGCTAGGCTGAGGAACCTCGACAGGATTTTTCGCGAAACAGTCGGCTACCTCAAGCACAAGGATTTACATAAGCGAAGGGAAACGAGTCTCGAGAAAAACGGAAGGAGTCAGAGGGGGGTAAACTCGCGTTAACTCCCTCGTCCTCTGCCGTGTACCCGTTTCTCGATCATTCTTTCTCTCCATCTTTATCTATTTCTATCACTTTATACCATTTTATATAAGGCGTACACACAAGATTACTGGTATATATACGAGTATATACATATATATATATACATACATACATACATACGTATAAGCGTATCGTACGAGCATAATTCAAAAACAGACGTACACGCATACACACACGCATACACCGAAGGGAGCAAAAGACACAATTCGTAACCGGACGGTACCCTTTTCGTTAGTTTTGCTTGAGCCAGCTGAAGCGATGAGGGCCGTTTTCTGGTGAAACATTGTAAATTGAAGCAATAATCGACGCGACCTTTACCGTTAGGGGCACACTACGACATCCGTGGTATATTTAGAGACGTGGAACACGCGTTTACACAGACTTAAGGGTATTATACATAATGATATATATATATATATACATAAATAATATATATATATATTATATATACATATATTTATTTATTAATTTATGATGTTAAGTTTGGAAAGATGTTACGTTTTGAATACGAGAAGATGAGAAATATACTTGATGCATCAGCAAGAACATGTTCGTATCCATCGCGAAGCATTAGTACCGGTACGTGTACACTTCCGTCCATAAATTATTGAACGCTTGATAATTCTGACCGAAACGAGTACAGTGGTGCACCTTTGGCGTTGTACAGTAACAGTTTAAGCAGACGTTCTTCGCAAAGACATGCTAGGAACGCGTGGAACTTGAAATTCTGCTAAATCTAAACAGCACTTTCCAATAGGAAATCTTTCCAAATTAAATTTCTCGACTGTTACAAATACAGTAGCCAGCTTTGCTTCGCGACTCGCGTCTCTCAAGAAAGCTCTCTCTTTTTTTCCGTATCGAAACGCGACGAGATGGAATTTAAAGCGGATCTCTAAAAAGTCCACTGTCTCGGTGCGAACGAAGCGAGAGATAGCAGGCAACTATTTAATTTCGAAATGGGGTCGAACGATTACGTTCGAGCAGCGTGAAATCGCTCGAGCGATCGAAATAGTCCCGGATTTATCGAATATTCGATGGCTTATGAACGGAAATGTACAGGCACACGCGGGTCCCGCGTGTGTGGGTGGAGCGCGATGACACGTCAAGTGTCAGGAAAACGCGAACAAGCTGGTACTACGCCCCGGATAAGCTCGGCTCGTGCGCGTTTCGCCGTTGCGAGCGCGCGTCCTCGAAACGCAACGCGTCTAGAAATTTAATGGAATATCGAATTCCCGCTGATTAAAGCCTGCAGCCGCGATCCCTCCTCCGGGGGAAGTTCGAAAGTTAAATATTCAATCCGCCACGGTAAACCTCTGCCCGCTCGCTCGAAAAACCTTGGATCGCCGTACGATTTAGGGAATAATAATTGCATCGCGAAATAATAGCCCCAGATCGGTGGAAACGGCCTCGAAATGAATGTTACCGTTCTTTCGACGTCGTTACGCGCGATTCTTCATCCGCCTTCGAACGATTTCTTGGTGGCGTAACTAATCAAACGAAGACTACGAGTTATTTAGGACGACGAAACTGAATAACCGTGAAGGATTATGTCCTGGCTGAATCAGCTCGAGGGGAACAAGCAAGCATGATTAGAATATAATTGTGACTGTAAGAAGATATAGTATCCTCGTACGAGTTTAAACTGGGTACTCAAATAATTCGCGAAAGGTACGATGCAGGACAATATTTCCTACTCTCTATTTCCCAATACTAAATTCATTGTATTCGCGAGTAGAACAAGTTTAGTCCACGTCGCGTGAATATCATCGACGGAACAAAAGTTCGACCAGTCAGCAAAGCGAAATTCGAGAGCGAAGGATTCAGCAACGATAAATAATAACCGCGGTCCATTGAAGTTCCCCTGAAAGCTCTGCGCTTAATGCAACCAGGGTGCAATTTCAAGGATGGTCGAAACGCGGCCCGGAAGAGGGGTTCGAATAGAATTTGCACGCGTAGCCAGCCCGTGGCCGCTCGAAATTTGAACGGTCGCACCCTCCGATCGAAACGATCCGCCGCGCGAAAGAATCGAGCCGACTAAACGGTCGAATGAAATATTCGTGCCACCTGTAAGAACGCGCGGTCCGTACGCGGTGAAATCGATCAGAACGCCGGCTCTGCTCGCGTATTTCTTCCCCTGCTGCCCTGAAATCACCGGCGAACGTTTCCTCGCCGCCGTTTCGCCGACGCCGTGGATTTATCGGGACGTCGACCGCGCCGACAAATGTTTCTTAACGTTGTTTTCATCGATACCGCGTTCCACGGGCATTGATTTTCGGCCACGGTTATTGATGGCCCTTGAAACGCTCCTCGAGTCGCCTCGAGCAGGATTTTTCCGGGCCCAGAGACAAATGGAAGACGCTCGAAAGGAGGCGGATGAATCTGAACGCCCTTCGAAGGCAGCGGAAGATTTTCCAGAGCTTTCGAGGCTAGTGAATATTTCAAGACCAGTTATCAACGGACTCGCTATACTTTCCAAATGAATTTTCAAGACGAATGGAAGACTTTGGAGGATTTCTGCAGCGACGAGTGCTGAGAGTTTCGACGCTTTCGAGGCGAGAGAACTTCGGATATTCGAGGTCAACGCTAGGAAACAAATCACGAGATTTACCTACATTTCTGAATACCCAATTTTCCCGATGGTAGAGGGAGAATCGAAATTGAAATCGTTTGCAGTCATTTGTGGTCGAGGACTCGAGCGGAAGTCGATGAAACGGTCTTGATAAAAGGATTAAGGTCGACGTGTTTATCGGTGATTTCACAGCGATCCATTTCCCTTGGCGATTCTGAGGGAAAAAATTAATGTTTCCCCTGGAAATGCGATTCCAAGCAGGGATTCGAGGGCGAGGATAGAAACGCTGAACCGTGGGATGATCCTACTGACCCAGAGCCAGGAACTCTCATCCGCGAACGAACGTCCGACCGTCCATCACGTCGAACTTTCGAACTTTCGATAGGGAAGTCCGCGATCTGGTTGTCACGGGCAGAAACTTCCCCGGATGCGATAGATCTTCGTCCGCGGCGGAAGGATCCGGTTACGCGGCGATTTTTCAATTCGCGTTTCATTTTCCGTCGATCGACGTCGTTCCAAGCAATTCTGAGCCCTCGGGAGTTTTCTAATCCGAATACGAAATGTAGTTCGCGACGATGGCAGGTGGCGAAGTTCGAAGAGCACGCGAGTAGACCGCGCGAAAGTGGAGGTTTCGCTGTTAAATGGAATTTCTAGTTCTCTTTTAACACGGTCAGAATTTTCTATAAATTTCAATAACAATCACCAACCATCGCGCATGAAAATATCTAAATCGATCTACAAAATAAAAACTGGTTACGTCTCGAAATACCAAGTACCTCGAGCAAGACTTCGCGAAAAGTTTTAATCGAACGCTTTATCGTCCCCCGTATCAAACGACATTTCCATATCTCATTACTTGGAAAGCACGTTAGACGTGCAGATCTAATCTACGCGTGAGACCAGCGACTTAGGCCCCCCTCGAGGGCAGTAGCTGGCAGATTGATTCAGCTGGGATTAAGCGAGCGTTCGTTGGCAGAGGGGAAACAGGCCGCGCAATGTATCTCCGCGAGACCCAGAACCAGAAGGGGGGGGCTCGAAATAAAGAAAGCTAGATTAAAGAGCAATTAAAAAAGAAAAAACAAGAAAAGAAACTTGGGAACGAGAGGAAGCTCTGGGAGCAAGGAAAGGAAGAACGAATCGGGAGGAGGAAAAAAAAAAGCGAGCAGGCGAGCCACCCTCCCTTTGACAGGCGAAAATATTAGAGTTGGAACCGTTTCATTGGACCCACCTTCCCGGTCGGTTAGCCAAGATTCCACGGTGGCACTTCGCCCGACTCGTTAGTCATGGTAGTTAGTCATGCTACATGGATCTCCGTCCGTGGCGACGAGGAAGATGAGAAAGGGGGGAGAGGGATGGCCGTTCGAGAGTCTGAGGATCGCGCGTCAAGAAAGAAGACGAGAGCGGCTTCCCTTGGTGTACCCCCGACTTCCTCTTCCGTTCCTCGCGGCGTCCCTTACCTATCCACCACCCTCGTCCACCCGCCACTTTTTTACTCTCGCCCCGTCGTCTCTCCTTCTCTCTATTTTTTCTCCTTTTCTCTATTTTTTTTTTTTTTCTCCTTTTCTCTTTTTTTTTTCTCCCCCTCTTTCCGGTGTTGGTGTCACGGGGATTTCGATGCGTTCGAGGCCGCGCCCCATCGACGGCTATTTTTGTATGTACATAGAGACAGAAGAGCCGCGCAACGTGTCGAATGCACATCACGTTCCTCAGGCGTGTAAACGTCCGTCTTCGGTGTCCGTTGTTTTTTGCCGTTCCTCTTATTCCCGGCTAGCACACTTTTTCTCACCCTCTGTCTGTCTGTCTGTTCGTCTGTCTACGATAGTATCACCCGCCGGTTTCATAACAACGATGCGAGAAAATACACTTAACACGAACGATTTCTGAGCTCCATCCCGGATTCGCAGGCTCGCTCGAGTCCTCGTCGATGCTAATGCGGTTAATGAACGGCGCCGTTCGAGAACCGGGTCCTCTCGTTTGGGAAAACCACCTCGGATACGATGGGAATCGACGCGCGACGAGCACTCGAACGGCACTTGGCGATTCGTCTGATTCTCTTTGATCTCGACGCGTAACAACTGTGAAACGAAACAGCGTGTCTGAACTTTTACGACGAGGCATTTTTCGAATCGCGCGCGAATGATCGTAACTTGGTTATTCGGTAGATTTAATTCAGTTTTCCGGGTAAATCGGAAGTTCGAATGAAATTTTTGTGTTTCTCTTGAGAACAAGTGTAAATTCCGAATAGATACAGCTGGTAATCCGCTGTTAGTTCGTAATTCGCCAGATACCTGCCGGATCGTGACAAGTTAACGGTGATTTATTACGTTGATCCTCGGATAACAACGCGAAAGCAATTTACCGCGATTATAACAATTCCCTATTTGTAGAACCGCGAAATTCCTGCAGTATCCGAGGAATTCCGCCTGGAACGGGCGGGGTACCTGCCAGCTCAGCGGCGCGCACGTGTATCCGACGTTTTAATGGAGCTACAGTTACCCGTAGACTAATTAAGACTAGAATTAAGACAATAGAAATATGCGAACGTTTCTTCAGTTCTCCTTCTCGAGCGTGCGAAACGAAGGAACGACGCCGTACGTATCGTTCGTCGCTCCGTTCGAGCATGGATTTTTGCGTATGTATTTTGCGTGCGCGTTTATGAAACCGGCTTACGAATGCGTCTCCACTGTTTGTGCCGTTCTCGATACCTTTACTTCGCCTCCACCAAACCCCTCTCGCAGTCCTATCTGTTTCCAGCATCGTTTGTGTACCATCGATCGTACCACGAGAAATCAAGCAGATGAGAAAAAAGATAAAGCACGCACACGCATAGAAACCAGCGTGGCTTGTTTCGTCGTGAACGTACCACCTGTGTATCTATGTGAATTCTTCCTGTAAATATTAGTACGATAGTTTTCGTCTGTTCATAGCTGTTCTGTATGTACAGTCGCTGCTACGTAGCTTCTCACCTTTTCTTCTAGCTTCCGTTCTTCTCTTTCTTTCTTGTTCTTGTCCTTTTACGATACTTGTATGCTCTCTCTTCATTTGTTTTTTCGGTTTTTTGGATAAATATAGTGATAAAAGTTACGAATATATATATATATATCGACGCGGAGTCGGTGATTTTTGTATCTCGCTGATTCGCAAAATTTCCCGTAGACACTGATAAATATGGAATCGGTCGTATCCGCGAGAATATCGCGGCGAGCTGTTCCTTCTTAAGACGATAAATCAGGAGTCGGCAACCTTTGCACCAAAAAGAACGCTGCGAATGCTTGATTTATGACAAAGAACGCTTTACCTTAATTTCACGAGATGAATAACGGTGAGTTTAATACGTTTTGCCGGTGGTAATTCACTATGAACGCCGTATATCGTTTCTCGAGCAAATTCCTCGATTATTAAACTTGTTACGTGTCTTATATTTTTACGATTGCAGTTAATTTTAGTTTCAACTTGTAATTTCGTTTATGGCAATTAATGTGTATTTAAGCGAGTAAAATTGCCGTTATTGTACAACTCTATTGCAACTTTCGTAGATTGGTTCTCGTTTCTGCGAGACGCGGCTCGTTTGCTTTCGATCGATCCATCGATTCGTTTGAATTTCTGTTGCCGCCGCGTCGGTGAAGAACGGCGGGAATTTTGAAAATGCTTCGATGGTAGCGAAGCGTGAACGAGCGCGACGTTGCCGACGCCTGCGATAGATTTTCGAGTCTCGTAAAAAATTTCTCGATACCTCTGCCTTTTCTTGCGAGCGTGTACAGCGGAGGATGATCAAGCTCGACGCAACGCGTAATTATTCCAGGCGTTTGATATTACTTAGACGCATCCGCGTCGCGTAAGTACACATTCGTATTTTCTATAAGCATATCGTGATCGCGCGTAGAATTTTTTCAATTTATTCGAATCGACGACCAGAGGTGTTCGATTCGAGCCGTTTGCCACGAAGCTAACATTAACAGAACGAACTCCTCGTCTTACGTACCGTTTCAACACTCCCCTCGAGGTTTCCATTGAATCTCGCGGCGGAACTACGAATTTATACTTAACAATTATATAGTATATATATATATGAATACAAATATATGCATACTACCAATACAGTATGTATATACGCATACGCATACTCACGGGTACATACGTATGTACGATTTACTTACATACACGAAATATTTTAAGTAACCGTATAGGAATTTCATACATTGCTAATAAAAATGTTCAAGATATCTAATAAAGTTATATTGTATATTCAGTAACACAGTGTGCTGTCTGCCCGACACGTAGATAGAATGCCTGCCAAGTCCCTTTTGTGTTATACTATTTCGTTCTGAATGTAGATAGGATACTATGTTTAGCCATCCTGATCCGTATGTTTTACACGTGAAAATATGTCCTCTTGTGCTTTCCACCTATGTACGTGACGTTCGTCTCGATACCTTTGGCAAGTTTCAACACGAGTACTCGCTTGTTATGATTTTGCGACGCTGAATACGAGGCGAGGAAGTGGTTGAATCGACTTTTCCAATTTATTTTTTCAAACGTCTAGCGGCACGGAACGTAAATGACATCGAGTTGCACTCGGTTAGATAAACAAGGGTAGTCACGAAGTTTTTATGCGCGGTACAAATAGATTTACTTTAGGGATAAAATCCCATTTAAAAATACCGTACCAAGGCGGGCCATAAATTCAGACACCCGCGTCTCCCTATTGGGTATGCAACAGGAAGTTCCTAAAGTGTAAACTTGCTTTTTTTCTCTCGTTTTAAGTACTATACCGGATGGTCTTTAGCCAGACGGCAAAAAAGACATCCAAAGTACGTTATTAGAAGTAAATATCCCTGGGGTTTAAGTCTTGGGGCGGGAGGCGGATTTGAAGAAAAAATTGACTCAAATTATGCATAAGAGAACCAGTGAGAAATACAACATTAAAGTTGAATAATTCTTAATTAGAAGAGATTTCTTGGAAAAAGATGTAAATGCATTTCGCGAATATTTTTATTCGTGCGATATGTATCAAGAATGGACACTTGTTATTTTATACATATACATTACATGGAATGAGCCGTTACTCGGTATTATTCTTATTATTGACAGTAGTCTTACTTAAATATAGATAAGGGTAGCTATTAGCATTGATAATCGTTATATTGTTATTTCAAAATGCCAGAATAACCGTTCAATGAAGTTTGTAACAGTACTGTACACGTTGACACGTTATTAGTCTATACTCTGTTGAATTATACATTGTTTTTGATTGCGTGGAAATCAAAACGTTAGTTTGATAATCCATTATCAAAATAATTGCAATACTAGTTGTCGAATTACTATATCAGAACAATACATCACAGATAAAGTTCGAAATCTACTCTCGCGGCATTGTAGAATTGATTATTTTGACCTGTTCTTCGTACCCAGGCTCCGCTCTTAAAATACCCTTCCATTGCCCATTCGTGCATTTGTTCGCTCGTATGTGGACCGTGAACCTCTGCATTCTCGTCCTGTGACCACTTTAATTCCCACATTATTTCTTCTTTTTTAGTCTCATCGTTTGCAAAATTATTAGCTTCGTTGACATTGCCTAAAAACGTAGTAAATATTATATACGATATAACACAAGATATGTAAATTATAATTTTGCAAAAATTACAATTACTTTCACTTCCATCCAATTTTGCTTTTTCTTTCGCATCAAAATCATCAGAATACATATCTAATTCTGCTTCCTGTTTCGATGGATGAGCATGTTTCTCACCTTGCTCTACCTATATAAATTCACAACGGATTCAAGTTTTATTTTATACCAACAGAAAATTTGTATATTTACTGCTTTCCGTTCTCGATTAAAACTAAGGACCTTTCTTTTTATTTGTTCATAACTTTCTTGATATATATCCATATTTCCAGTACGGGTTAACAATTCATTTGCCAATTCAGTTAATTTCGTTATACTAATAGAATTTTGGTCTTCCTCTACTGGTTTCTTTTCCTGTTTCCTCTTCCACCTGTCTGCAGTAGACAATCTCTTTTTTCCCTTCCCTGCAAATAATTTCTATGAGCAGCATATTCTTTAAACTACAATTTTTTATTTATTAAATTACCTACCAAGCCTGCACAAGGCCTTAGAAACAGTTTCTCCGGGTTGTAAGTATTCCAATATCTGTTTATAAAACTGTGTTGGATTGAACATAATATCCAGACCTTCATCATCGCTATCGCTATCTGCCAGTCCATGTTTTTTGCTGCTTTCGCTTTTCTTCTTTACACTTGCTGTAGAACTCGGTTTGATCTATCAAGATTACGCCTTAGTAATGTTGTGCATCACTGAGTAAACAAGGCAGGCTTACAGATAATTCTATTTGTCTGCTGTATGAAAACATATTCCGATATTTCAATATGCAAGTGTCCAAGAGCGTGAAAAGATTAGGAATACAGAAACACATCTATGTTTCGTTTAACGAAATCTGAGAGAATTACTACCAATTATAATTGTAAAAATCTGCTATATCAATTTTAGTGGTGTATTAACGCCACAGTTGCTGCGGTACAAAACTTTCATGCTGGATTGCACAGTCTACGAGATACACATATCAAATAACTTGGATTTAAAAGAAAATACAAAGATTATTGTCAGAATTCATTAATCATCGGTAACATTCTTTTCAAATACCTTTTACATGTACTATAAAGAGAAAAAAACAAATATTTGCAGCGTGTACTCACAGATACATTGACCCATCTAGGGTTGAAATGAAAAAATTATTCGATTAATATATTTTACAAACCTGCATCCAATCGATGTTGTCTAGCCAATTATCTCTGATTTCTTTCTCTTTGTTCCAAAGATAATGGCCCTGTTTATCAAAGTGCCCCTCCTCTAATTCTTCTTTCATATTAAAAGCAGTAAAACCTACGTTCGTTTCTGGAGCACTCGGCCCTTCTTCTGCCCCTAATAATTAAATAGAGAGATTTAATACCATATCGATCAACATTCGGTGCACTCCTACATACCTTCAATTTCATCGTCGCTCATTATATTATAATTATCCTCGTTAGCGTCATCGTCTTCCTCGTCAGAGTCTAACGAATTTTTTACTGGAGGTTTATTACTACCACCGTCTTCCATCTCGTCGAATTTACGTTTATACATTATCGTATATTATAAATCACGAGGTCGATGACAAAAAATATCCGTTTTCTTGTCGTAACAATTTGTTGTCCACTAATTCTTGCGATACTCTATTTTCGACGAATTTTCTCTTCTAGGCAGTGCTTCGCTTGCTTTTGGTAATCTATTGTTTCCCTTTAAATATCTACGATTGCATCATACTTCTACTATGCGTGACAAATAAATTGTTCAGGAACATGTTTAAGGCGATACAATTATTTATAAAACGTTTCGCTGCGTTTAAGGTAGGTTAGATTTTCTATGGGGTGGTGTAAACGGCACTGGCTCCAACAAGCGACACCTGCTCCACTGAAATAGAATTAAAATCGTAAAACGCGCATGCCAGCTTGCAAATCGTCTCATCGCTATCGATAGTGTTGTTTTAAATTCCAGGTTACCTTTTGTGCGAATACTCATCGATTTCTTTGTTAAATATTAAACGATAAGTTGTCGCCCAACAATCATAGTCACTCAAAGTCATATACGTATCCATCTCTTTCTAAATCATCATCAAAATGGTACACGTTTTATTCTAATTTATTTTATATCTGCCGCTATGGAGGTAAGAGAGAGAAAGATATATAAGAAAGCTGTAGGAAAGAGTGAGACAGACGAAACGAACCCTCTTCTAGAACCCGTGGCGCCATCTCTGCGAAAAGTGCTCAAACTGGTCGCTCAGCGTTATCGATAGCGAAGTGAACTACTGAAACACTAGCGCCATCTGTCGGAGAAACGCTGAAGCTTTAGTTCAGGACTTCCCACAGAGATGGCGCCACGGATCCTACAGTGGAGTCAATATCATCTGTCTCACTCTTTCTTACAGCATCTTTCTGTCTCTTACCTCTAAAGTGTGAAATGTCAAATAAATAACAATTCGTTTCTGGTTCTACGTGGTAAGTTCTAATAAATAATACTTTTATTGCTTTCCCGATTAAAATAATTGCTCACTATTTTATTGATTATATCTGATTGTTGGATAATGCGATCCAATTAGGGTTATTTGAAGAGCAACCGTGTCAGAGTTCCTTAGAACGATCCTATCTCGAAAGGAAAACGGTAGTTGTTGACGATGTTAATATTTGGAAAAGATAAGCCGTGCGCTGTTCCAGGCAATGCAAAATACCCGTGAATAGTGCACATTGCATCGTCAACGGTGTATCGTCTACGTGTTCGAAGCTTCTCAAAGAAGAGTAGACGTTAAATTGAATCGAGAGAAATCGCAAGTATCTTAACCTTTTAAATGAAGCAAAGACCAATAGCGTAACAAATTGTAGAAATTAGTGGCGGGAAATAAATTGGCCGTGAACTTCTCAAAGAAGAGTAGACGTTAAATCGAATCGAGAGAAATCGCAAGTATATCTTAACCTTCTAAATAAAGCAAAGACTAATAGTATAACAAATTGTAGAAATTAATGGCGGGAAGTAAATAGTCCGTGGTGGCGCAGTAGGCGGCGTTTAAAAACCTGTTGCACCGTCCGATGCATGATAAATCGATGTCGACGTCGATATTGAATTCGAGCGTGCATCGTCCCTGGCGCGGCTGTTCTTTTTAAGTGCACGAGTGTTCCCTGAAATCGTTTCGCAGGTGGAACGTGTCCGGAAATTTGTGCAACGAACGCTTGGAGGCACTAAAAGTTCTAAATAAAGCTTTAAAGGCCGCGGAGGCTCCTGGAAATGCATACGGCGCTCGGCATTACTTGCGGATAACGCGTGTTAGCATTGGCGGAAGGGAGAGGGACGCGGTTGGAAGCTGATTGGCAGATTGCGTTTCATAACCGTCGCGAATAGTCGGTCAATCAAGATCGGCAATTTTCAAATTTTGTTGGCGGCCCGCAGTTTCAGTGGAAATTGCTTACCAGCATTGGAAGGGACCGTGGCGGTTGCATCGTTTCATCGATTTCGCAGGAGTCGAGCAACGACTCATTGGTGTTAAACGTTCGTCGTGATAGATCTGTCGAAAAGTTATCGTCGAGGAACACTTGAAACTCGCTCAGGAGGGAGGATCAAGAGGATCGTACACGTATCTCGTTTCGAAGGTACGACGAGCTTGTTCCGTTTAACTGTTCTAGCTACTCAGAAACCAACGCGATTTGTTTGATTTTTGTTAGATTAAATTATTATGTACTATGATATTAAATTTTTATAACGAAAAGATTCGTAAGGATTATCTAGAAAAGGAGGGGCGGGGTAATGGTTAATATATTACATTTTTAATAATAATGAAAAAGAATCAAATTTAATAAGTGATTTTGGTTTCTGAATGGTTCATACTTCTCTAGAAATCGATTTTTTCGCCAATTTAATTTATAGTATATATGTATAATGCTTTTTAATGGTCGCTGTAGAAGAATAATGGCGGATAATTTAATGATGAGTTTTCAGATTTTCTCTGCGTTACTGTTCGATCATATTCGCCATCTTGTTAATAATTACGGAGTACTATGTAAAAATAGTTAACTGGATAGTGTCTACCCAGAAGGGAATATTAGTTTGATCGATACAGAAAATATTGTTCAAATGGTTAGTTCGAAAGAGAACGATGACCGTGAAGATATGTCAACAAGTCGAAGGTTGAAACAAGTATCTGCTGTTAAGAATGATGACACGTAATGTACATATGCTTTCAAGCTTACTTTGTCATGTGATCGTAATCTTGGAAACGATATTTCAAGGATCTCAGTTACAATTGCACACTCTTCGCAAGAGCAATAACTTTCGTACGCTAGAATTTCATTTATTCCATCAAAAGAAGGACGAAACTCGGTTGAGGTCTGCGTTTAACGAATGATAATAACAGTAATAATATTATAGTAAAAATGATTTGCACACATTTGCATGCATACATATTCTTAGGAATAGTCTCGAATATCGACCATTCGAGAATATTCCTAGTTTCACAATTACATCTTAAACTTTCACGCATACCATTTCCAACTGCGATATTACAATATTCATATTAAATATTGAAGCATGTTATCACATTTACTATAATTCGACTGTGTGACGTAAATGCAAATGGTGAGCAACTTGAATGTAAAACTTGTACGATTTGCATTGAAATGGTAATGCTCCACGGAAAAGGTCGATCGGTCGTCCTTCGTTTAAACTTTCAGCCAAACGTTCTATATCGCGACGTCTTTAAGATCCTAGCTCGTATCTCGTAAATCGAAAATCCCTGAGCAAAAACTCATATTACGTCGTTTATCTCGTTTCGAAAGGCAAAAGATGCGGAAAGAAAAGCGTGGAACTTGGTTGGTCACAGTGAGTCACGAGGAAGGGGATCAGGCGAGGGGATATATCCTATAGAAGGGGAACCATCGCTCGAAAAACTGAAGAGCCACTGGTCTACATTAACTTCGAGTAGCCAGGGAATACAGCTCGAACGTGATACTGGGCAGCCACTCTAAGGTTGGTGATAGAAGAAGAAAAAAAGAAATAGATCGACTTGACCCCACTCCGTTCGCGGAAAGCAATCAGTGTTATTTTAGAATTAAGGGCAACCGCTGCGGTTGCACTCGTACACGCTGGTTGGTGCGCAAACGGAAAAACAACGTTGGTAATCGTGGCTTCCGGGCGAAATTATTATTTCCTGCCTACGTTTTGGTAACGATTATTCAGGACTCAGAAAGAATTTCGTGAGTATAGCAGCAGGTGTAAAAGCTATTAACGATCATTCATTCGTAACTGTTTGTTAAGAGTGGAACGTTCGTGTTAGGGTGGTATTGGAATAATAGAATTCTGCGAGAAAGCAAGAATTTGGACGACGAATAAATTTCATGAAAGGGTACCGTTTAAATTAGTCAATTTCAAATTCATTGCTCGAACCAGGCTAAATACGAGATTATTCAACAGGGCCATGGAATAAACGCGGTGTAATAGAAGAGTTAGGAATCAGAATACGTCCACAGTATCCCCTGTTTGTCGTAAGAGGCGACTAAACGAATGGAAGACGTAGAAAAGGAGCACCGAGTTTCAGTTAAGAGAAATGCAAGATCCACTAATTTTTTGATAAGACAACGCCGTTTCCATTCGCAGTTGTTTTGCGATTCGAGGCTCGCAGCCATTCTATTCGCGAGGAGGTTAAGAACCACTGATGTAGGCAGTAAAGCCATTTCTATATAGGTCGAGCGTCTTTTCGCGCGCAATATCAGCTGGTCCCCTTGCTCGCTCTTGCCATCATTTACGTTGCGAAACTTTAACGACGCGCGTCGAGCCGCAGCGTGCTCTTTTCTTGCCGACCTTCTTTTTTTCTCTTCGCGTTTCCACCCGTCGAGTCGTGGCTGCAACTCGCCGCGCCATAACGATGCCTGTATCACTGAAATTCCGACTGCTGCGCGCTGGAATGCTCCCTTAATGATGCGAGGGATGATCACTGCTGGCTTGGGAGGGAATATCTGTTTGGTAGTCGAGGCGTTAGTTTTAATCAGCGCTTCTTTCTCTTTCTTAAAGTCATCAAAGCTGAGGGTTCGTTGGACGTAGCTGTCGTCAAAAGAGAATTATCGTTGAGTGAAGTCGTAAATTGTTCAGGAGGAAAGTGGAGAAAATGATTAGAATCATTTATTAGAAATTTTCCAACAATTAATTCCATACCAAACGATCTACAACTAGAGTTGGCACGAAGGAGGTATAATGTAATGCCATTAACTTCAATCTAACTTTATCCAATTACACGTAATCTAGATCTGATTCATCTTACACATATTCAAATGTAATTTACCTCTAATTTAACCCTATCTAATCTTGAATACGTTAATTAAACGTAGTTACAGTTATGCAAAGAACATCGCGCTCAATCTCTAAAATATTTTAAGTTTGTTTGTTCTAAGATGATTTCTATTCAGTTGCAATTCTCTTCGCTCGTCGAGGAAAGGAATACATAATTCGGAATTTATTCATAGCCTTTTAAAGTTCATTTTACATGTTACACGCAAGGGAGTAACTTTGCAAATTATTGTACTCTATTTGAAATTTCGTTTGCATAATTTCAAAGCTGTTTACACGAAGCGCGTGAATAAACTTGAACCAGAGAGAATAAGTTTCTTAAAATATCAAAAGATACGTATTCGAGATGTAATTTTATTTAATTTCACACGGTCCGACGCGTGCCTGGAAAAACTCCAGTTTCATTCAATTTAATGGCTCATTACTCCCGAATCCAACAAATATCAGGAGTACCCGAAGCGTATCTATTCGATTACACTCTTAATTTTATTTCCACTGGAAATTTCACTGCAAAGTTTCAGACTTTCTCCGATGCTTCTCAGCTTAAACAGCTCGCAACGAAAATTCAGTTACCAACGTTTCGTCAAAGACCTCACTGGCGATCGATCGAGTTACTCACTTTTCCAAACAACTCTCGATCAGGTTTGCATCCTTCGAAATAGATCCTCGAGAATACTGCAGTCGAGTGTATTTTAAGTTGTACCCTTTTTTTCAGAAGCTTACGCGTCCCAAAATCCATTCCTCCGCATTCGAAGACGACTTCCATCGATCTAGCTCTGCTTTGAATGTTTTTCATGCACGCCAATGCTTCGCCAAAAGAATAACTTCTCTGCTCCATCGAAAGTTCGTTTCGAAACGGCTGCAAAACTTTTCTGAAAAAGGGAACATTTACAAACTGTTAGAAGCGTCAGTTCAATTTTCCATTTCGATGCTCGCAGAACCCTGTTCAATGAATACTTTGTTGTAAAAGGAGATTTAATTCCACAGAAAAATTGAAGATTAGAAATTGCAATTTTTTTGGTCGAAGGTTAATAACAAATAGTTTGAGAGAAAGAATAGGAGAAAGATATCACTGTTCGCCGTTCGAACGACACGAGTCGTCGCGCTTCGCGTGGTTCTTACAACCACGCCAGCTTATAATAAAAGGGGACCGATGGTTGGTCGTAAACTTCAGGTCTATCGTTCGAGTTACGATTCCCTCCCTCGATCGTCTCTGCCAGTGGAGAATCGTCAGGCCCTTGTTGAAACAATAAGATCGAACTGTTCCACGGCGGATAGAAATCTCGAGTTACCCCCATCTTGTTAAGGGATACGAGCCTTCCGCGGGCGTAGGGTAATCTCGAAACGCGATGGAAGTTATCGTTCTCGAATTGCCGCGATTCTAACTCGAAAATTCTGATTCGAAACTATGCGCATCGTCGACGTAAAATCTCGAATGCCTCCTGTTAATTTTTATCCTGCTGGAGTATCGCTATTGAAACGTGCGAATTAAGTCCAATTTGCTTAAAGTCGTAAACTCTGTTCGTCCACGAATTTATTGCTTGTCTCGCTTCAATTCTGCCTTTGAATTTTTGTACTCGTCTTCGTTCAAAGGATTCGCATTCGATTGTTTTCTCGATCCAATTTCAAACATTTTGTTCGGTTAAGTTATTCGACTTGATATTACAGGAATCGAGGCGCTCGAATTCGCATAGAACGTGGTTTAAATAATCTCGAGTATTGTTCTTCTCACCCGCGACGATCAGAAATTATTGGCCTCGATTGGCGCGAACAAAAGTTGGCCCACTCGATGTGGTATTTAATGTCCCCTGTCGATTTTTAGCCTCATGTACGAAACTGATATTCAAATGTACGAATTATTATCGTACGAGCTGCGTTGTATTCACTTTACTGCTCTTGGCGTTTGGTTTTATCGTCGCGTAACTAATGTAGAACATTAAATATCGCGAGTCTCGCCATTATGCGATATCGACTCGTTTCTCAGTATTATTTATGCCTATCGCGCGATTCCAGACGTTCATTTTTCTGAAGCCCTCGATAACGATGCTTTTTTAAATACCACTCGAAATAATACCAGTCAGATCCCTATTAGTTTCATCACTTTTACCAAGCACAGTAACAGTAACCATGTTGCTTAACAAATTTAGCATAATTATTTCAAAACCACTTTCAAATATTTTTATTAATATTTGTAGCGCGCTTTAAAACGCGCAGCAAGTAACTTCCGCTCACGTTTTCAAGAATAAACGGTGGAACGTTGGTATTTTTCGCAATAAAACGCGGGACCAAAATGGACGGGCCACAAAAAGGGGTTGAAACTCGAGAGCGAGGTTAATAAACGCTCAAAATATCGAGCAATTTAAATATTTTTCGCCCAGCAAATTTACTCGCGAACTTGCATTACCATTTTACGGTGCATTCCACGCGGGCAAGATTAGCAATTGAATCTGGTTTAATTAGGAATTACGCGTGTAACGAAGCCCTACGGTACCGACACGTTTCCGTGGAGAGAGGAATAACGCGCAGGGGATAAATCTTTCGTGTGTCGCTGAAGTACGGTCTAATAGTACACTGTAATTCGGCTGGTAAATTGCGTCAATTAGCTTAATTATTCTCGACTAGTGTCGAACGAACGGAGAACGTTAGTGTCCGGTAATTACGTTGTTTGCTATTTAGACAAAGTGTATCAGTCGTAATTTATTGCTATATTCTGTTATAGTCGTGATTTGTACTAAGTTAAAGGAATATTAATATCGGTTATTTAACTTCTTTAACAACAATACCAGAGTCGAAAGCAATAAATGTAACACATTAAGCAGACAATTGCAATTTAATTTTGTTTGGAAACGCTGACGCACCAGTCTCTCATTTGAATGTACACGATTTTGGTACTTCAGTGTACCTCGTGAATATTAAATGGTTGGGTTGAAAGGTCCTTATCTGGACCAGTTTCAATCGATACTTTGTCATTTTATCACGCTTGTGCATCTATCCAATGGCACCTTACCTCTGAGACGATAAATCAACGAATGTTTCAATATATCAAAGACGATATTATTTGGACGATATCTTTGATCAAAAAGCTATCTTTTCTCAATATTTTTCTGCCACATTTTCTGTCATGAAGCTACTAAAATTTTAGAAAAGAAAACGCCCCAAAATATTCGTATCTCACGTATATTTTAAACCACAATTTGACTTAATATTAGATCTACTTATTATAAGTCCAGTTTCCTTTATAGTCCAACTTTTGCTCGAAATACTCGCGCAGACGTTTATTCGAGCGATAAAGTACGAATCTTCATGGAGTTATAAAAAATAAGATTCAGGCATTTCTACAGAGAAATACTGACCCATTCGTATCAGCCTGCCTACCCTGTGTGCTCGCGTAACAAACTGTTGCCCACGTTTTATACGACGACTTTTTCAAATGAAATATCGCTATACTTACGCGCGATTCATTTTTAAGACGGCGTGGATGGGTGATTAAACTTTTAAATAGCGTGCTGAAACGGCTACGAAAAAAGATTGCGGTCATTACGAAGTACTTTTAGCGATAAAGACTCGTTCACGATTCCGGTTTCAATAACTTCCTTCACGATTTTTAAAAAATCACATCCTACCTCGCCGTATTTTTCTTAATAGTGTTTTGCAGAATCGTATCAGGTTTAGATAACAGCCTTCTTCTAAATAGTGCAAATTGTTTTTTAGGGGTAGTTGGATCTTAAACGCTCGACGTTGGTTCTTCTGGGGAGCAGCAGAGGGGAAGGTGTAAATGTGGACTGGCATTTTTATTTCAAGATTTACTGTCAAACCTGTTGAAGATCGAGATCTTTACAATACACCACGTGAAAAGAGCAAACGCTAGGCCTTCCGTACTCTCCACTTCAATATCGCTTCGTACACTGCGCTGGAAATTAAAAATAAAAGAAATAATACGAACGAACTGTCGCGAATGAGTGCAACAAGGCATGGAACGAAAGAAAAGGGGTTAATAGTTGGGGGCAAAAAAGGAGCATGGAGCGACGTGGATTAATGAATTCAATTATGCAGAGCCTGGGGGGTCGCGTCCACCCCTAGGAGTTAAGGCGTGTTCAGTAATTCGACCAGAAATTAATTAGCCCGTGTAACTCGATAATTAGGAGAAACGGACATTCCTCCGTGGGAAATTGAAACGGGATTGTACGTTTACTCGATAAACACTTGCCCTTTGTATCTCGAGCGTAACCGTTCGATCGATTCGTTAACTCTTCGTTTGATTAAGAAAACTGACGAAGTGGAAAGTCGAATATGTTCATCGTTAAGCGATAATAGTAGATTTTCTATGCACTGTTCGCATTTAAATATCGCATGTGTTGTTATTCCGTTTAATTCGACGCGATTGAAACACTTGAGGGAGAGGAAGAACGCTCGATGCATCTGAAAAGAGGCTCTCGGTTATTGGAGCAACAATTTCGTCGAGAGTAGATGGTAAACAAGGCTCTCGTTGCTTAGCCTGCGCGGAGTACGATCAATCAGGACTCTTTGTGCGCGCTGGGTCAATTTTGCGTTTAAATAGACTTGCAAATTGAGAAAGGAATAATTAAAGAAGCCGATTCTGTCGTTAAAAGCACGTTTTCGGTTAATACACGGTTAAAGAAATGTGCTCGCGTTGAAAGAGCAGTAATTATTGAAAATTATTGGGTCGTTTAATTAGTTGAACTACGCGAAGGTAAACGAGGAGCCGTTTCTCGTAACGAGGTGTAGTTTTTAAAACATAAAACGCTTCGAATACCTCGAACACGCTGAAGGTGGCAAATAAAATTGTTGTATATCGCGTGAAATAGAAAATAAAGCGAGCAAAGCTTGCTTTTTATTTCCTGAACGCAAGACGCGAATCATTGGAACAACCTAATACAATGCAACACCGTGTACAACGATTCTTCCAATTTCTCCTTTGTTCGCGTAGCGCAACTATATTTGTCGCAATTTTCACCAGCAGGCTTCCGGTGTACGCGGCGGGAATAGTTTTCGCCGTTTTATTGCCACCTTTATGTCGATCCACCGCTTTATTATGACGCGAGCAAACACGATCATATTGGATTTAATGGATTCTAGATTTATTCGTATTCAGCGCACCATCCATTGTCAATGCAAATATTGGAAATCGGTGAACGAAGCTCGAGCGGTAGTTCCACTGCGACGATATTAAATCATTAAGCGAAACGCCAAAGTTGCCCAAGTAACCAACAGTTTCCGACAGGAGTTTCTATCGAAAAAGAATTTTCTGATCGAAAATTTATTGCTATTTCATTCATATTACTTTATAAGGTAAACATTGCAGATTCTATGGATTTTTTTCACGGCGATATCTCAATTTTCCAGAAAATACGCGGTCCGCGACACAAAAAAACTCGATAACATCTCTTTACGGTGTTCCCGATAACTATAAATCTTTGGATCGATCGAGCAGCTTCAGGCGGCGGGGGATCATAAATTTTCCAGAGGATACGGGCTACCTTCCGCATGTATACTTGAAAGGTTTTATTTCAGGAATTTTCGTGGACGAGCTCTGGCCTCGAATTGACCCTCGATAATGCAAACCGTGGCTGCCTCGATGTTATCAACGATCTTCATCCGTATCATCTTAAACATTCACTGTTTGGCACGCAACCATCCTCGAGATACGACGCTTTAACCATCGTCCATCCTCTCCGCTTTCTACGACGCTCCTAGAACCAACCTATCATCTGCTCTAATGCGTCACGATCCACTTACGCAGTATATAAATACAAGTACGTTTCTTAGTACGCATCTAAGAGCCTCTTTTCAAAGACATTATTTCATTTGGAACGCTTCAGGTCAGTACTTTTTTAAATCTCCACGATCTGATTTTTATTCGATCGTTAAAAACAGCAGGATCGTCGTCACAGGTATCAACTGACTTTTTACTAGTGATCGCGACAATAATTGACTGCAGCGGAAAACAAAGGGGTCGGTTGGGAGCGCGACAGAATTGCTCCATAAATTTTTCAGTCCGTTTACATCAATTGACGTGATGCGACAATGGCAAAGGGAAAGTTTCGGCTGTCTGCTCGCGCAAAATGGCTGATATCGGCAGTTAAAAAATTGGTTTCACGCTGTGGAACCGTCGCGTACGCGTTTGATGTCGACGATCGCCTTGCGCTGCGCACCTTCGGCCATTCGGTACGGTTTATCGTACCTTTGACTGTGTTTATTATTCGTTATGGTTCTGTTGCCCCTTTTATTTTCCGGATTTCGAGTCTGCCCTTTTGCCAATGGCGGAAGTCGGGTTCGTGCGATGCGTCTCTTTGACACTTCTTCCTTTCGACTATACGTATACATTTAGCAGTGTAATATGCGCAATATCCCACAGAGAAGACAAATAATTCCTTCTATTCAGCTTTGATAGTGTCTACAGTGAAAGCGTACGTAAGTATTAAAACGGTATATTTTTCATAATAGTTTGTAGTAATTTACAAATTTACTTTTCGTAATTATTATATAACATTTCACAGGAAATTACTTGGTGCAAAGCATCAAGAGTACTCTGTCTAAAGTGCAAGAAGAAGCGCAAGTCTTCACGTAGTATATCACCAACGTTGAACGTCTCTAATACAGATCTATCATAATTGTTTTCAGATATCGACATCAGACTCGTCTAGACATCTCCCACGAGGAAACGGCACGAGGAAGTAGAAAACTGTAATAGACGAATCGAATTGCGTCGCGAGTTTCAGTGCAGACAATTGCCACAGCCTTTATCGAGACGTCATAAGGGATATTGTTCGCGTCCAACGGACAGCAGCGTCGGACAAACAGGATGCGGGTTTATTTCTCGGAAATTTGAAAAGCATTGCGGCCCAGTAACGGAACGGACAGTGTCGATGGTTCGAACGACACAGTTCTTCGATGTTTCTTTAACTGGAACATCGTGTTAGCGCGAATAAAAGTGAGCCAGCCGAGCGTGCACGCGCAGGCCAGCGAAAGGAAAGGTGGCGAGGAACGAAACGCGGAGAAGGAACGAGTGCAAAGGGAATATAAAGGAGGTTTATAAATAGAGGAGTGTAAAGTAGCATGATGGCTGGTGAAAGATGTATGGAAACGCGAAGGGGTGCAGACAAAGAGAACACGAAAAGGCGGGTGTAATGGGTGTATAGACGAACCGGCGAAAGAAGAGTGTAAAATTGTACGAGGATATAAAACGAGAGCGTAAAAAGAGAGGAGAGAAAACGAATCTTTATAGATTGTTGTTGTTCAGCTTGATTTTTTTTCTTCCCCATTTTGCAGTCTTTGTCCAGACGGATTATATTTTTGTTTCGTATACTTCGACTTCAGAAATAGCGACAACTGGATGGAACGAATAAAGTTTTGTTTAACGTTTCTTGATCAACCGCGTCTATAGATCCACGTTTTACCATTCTGTGAATAGTTCTTTGAATGGATCCTTCGCAGGAGTATACAAACAAATAGGGTAATTGCTTTGCTTTGACCACTTTGTACCCCGAGTTCCTTTCGAACCAGTTATTCAATACACGTGTTGCAGCATCATCTGAATACTCTTTTCACATTGACCGGATCTTATCCATTAATCAAAATTCTGAAATATTCTGATGATACTTTAAAAATCATATTTCCATTTTTTAAATAACTTACAAAAACAACATTGTACAATACATTGCAATCTGAATCTATTTTTCTAACACGAAAAAGCAACGTCGTAAGATAACAGAAACTAATCCCACTAACTTCTCATTCAGAAAAGAAAATCCGTCCAAAGAGTAAGTCGTCGTCCACGAAGAATCATCCAGAGGAAGACAACGGAGCAGCCAGACAAGCAGAAATTAAGGAACGCTTAAGAAGGATCACTGCGAGGTATCACCGTGCAAGCGTAAACGAGGCACAGGGGTGAAGGTAGAAAAAAAGATAAGAAGAATTTGATGGAAGAAGGGTGGTGAGTTGAACGCAACCGCAGGATAGACAGGGAGGAACGGAATCGCGGGATCGGAGGTGAACAGAGAAAGAGAGAAGAAGAGAGAGAGAGAGAGAGAGAGAGAGAGAGAGAGGACGATGGTGGCGCATGCTCCTCCTCGTTCCACACGCACCGTAGGCCAGACGGTTGCCCTTGTCTGCTCCAGGTAGACGCGAAAATCCATATTGGCGGCGTGCACCGTCTCCTACGGCCGTTGACAAACTCCGTGGACGGGCCAGAGCCTCTCGAGCGGCCGTCGCGGTGAGCGTCGCGACGCAGCTTCCTCGGGACCACTGCGCCGCCTCTACATCGGCGTCTCTCCCGCGGTTTCGAGCACGTGCCCGCTGCCAGTCGCGTGTCACTGCTCACTGGTGAAAACACCGCGGCACACCCGTCAAACTTGTTTCTATCTCGAATCGTTTTCGCGCTGCGTACAATGGATTTCCATCGACTATCGTTTATTTAAAGGGAGAGGATCATTGGAAGAATAATTGGAAGTAATTAAGAGTATTCCTGAAGATAACCGCTGCAAGTTCTCGAGAGAGGAATCGAAGAAGTGGAGGATACCGACGGTACCAGCAACTCTATTGGGATATTGTTTGTACGAAAGGTAGAGGAAAATAATTGAGTGTAATTAGAAGGAGTTTCTCGTGAGAAGTTTTAAGTATACCTCAAAGGTCGATCGAGAAAGCGGTTCGAAAACGTGGAGAACATCGACGGTGCCCTATCGACTCTGCCTTGATATATTGCTTGCCGAAAGAAGGAAGAAAAATAATCGAGCGTGCAATTAAAAAGAGTTTCCGCGACGGGAAGTTTGTAATGATAACTGTCGGAAGTAGACCAGACGAGTAAGTGAAAGATCTCGAGGCGGGATCGGTGATACACAGCTCGCGAAAGTCAACGCCAGCAAGTGGCTAGGAAAAGTGAAGAATATCGATAGCATTCTGCAAACGTGTTTCCCATTGGGAGCGATAAAAGTGGGAAGTTCGAGTGTTGTCGGAGCTCTCCGTGTCTGAGATCTAAGAAACAAGAAACTGCGGCCATCCTCTGGGGATTTCCGACTGAACTAGCTCGGAATTTTAAAGAAATCAAAGGGAACACTAAAGCACGCTCCGCTTCACCCCACTGGATACACGTAAAACTCGAATTTTACTACTCGAATTGAACGCTGGCAAAAGTTACTCGTAAGAAACGTTTGCCTCCATAGAGCCTTGCTAATGAAATAATTAAGACACGTCTGTCTCCAGTCTACGATCGACTAAACGAATCCAAGGTGGATGGGCAAAGTTTTCGAACTCGTTTACGAACCTATCGACTATTCATTGCAAGAAACTCTGAACTTTCGTCTTAGAAGACGACGATAGTAACCTCGGTGTCGGCGAACCGTCCTCGTTGGATCGCGGAGTCTGTAAGTTGAAATCGGAGGCGGGCACGCGCGTTTACCAAGTGGTCTCTCAGTGGATCCTCCTCAAGTTCTCCTCGAGGCTGGCGCACGGTATCGAATAGTGGCCCGGTCCAAGTGAACGGAGCCCTTTGTTTCCGGCTTTCAGCCGCATCCTCGCGACGGTAGCATCCGAGACAATAGGGGAACTCGGTCTCCAGCTGTTGCTACTCAATCTGATGGACATCTCGCCGCTGATAGTTCGGTAATTGGCTCCGCATTTCGAGTGGCTCGTTTAATAGCCGTCAGGGGACCCATTGCGAGGAGCAGATCGTTTTATAAAGGATTCTGTCCGTATTCAAAACGCGAGGCAATTCTCAACTTTGCAATTCCCGTCTAATTGCCATTCAACGAAACTAACAAAACATCTTTCGTGTAGTGGGACGCCAAAGTCGCTTCTAAAGGAGGACTGAAAGCCGCCGTGGTGAAAAGGAACGACTTGGCGGCGTCGTAAGTCATCTCATTCCGCCTTGATCCCCGGAATTAGGCGACCGTGGTGACTCTTCCGGTCTAACGAACTATATGCGGCTGGGTGGGTCGTGAGATTCGCATGCAAGAGCGCACCAAGCGAAATCTCGGTGGCCTTAGCGGGATCAGGGTACTTCAAAGACCAGCCCTGCGCCGTGATGTTCTGGGCCTGTTTGTGGGACAATTCGAGCAGCCAGAGGTCTGTACCAGAGTGGACGTAAATCGATACGATTCGTCGTGAAGATTCAACAACGTTTTATGCTGTGTAGACACAACCGAGGAAAGAAGTTCCTGGCAGTTCCTAAATTCTACGTTGCAGTATCCCCTGTTTCTTTAATACCGTTTATTCAACCGGAGATCTCAATATCAAAGGTAACGTAGTTTCATGTATATTCTGAAGGGTTGCTCGAAACTCTTTCTGAGATTGAAACAGAATTTGATACAAAGGAAAGTTCCTGACCAGGATAAAACTTGAAAGAGCCGCACTTTATTTCCGTATCCTCTGCTTGTTTATAAACTAAATCTCAATGCACTAGTCCAGTTCAGAGTTGCAAGCACCAGAATTAATCTGATATGCAAAGTTGTGACAGCACACTCACTCTTATCTATACCGTCAAGAATACAAAGCTTCCTTTATAAGATAATATTTTACTCAATTCAGACACAACTCTCCTTCCACAACGAAGAAAAATTTCTTGGCAAGATCTTGAATCGTACGAAACCCTCTTAACAAGGTTCAGAGAGATCACCAATAGGAATTCAGTAATAGAGGCGTGGTACAAGGGTTAAACATTCCTCAGGGCCCTCTCATAGTCGATGGATCAAAGAAGAGGCAGGATTCTTGATGATTAACCGAGCATCCTTTAACGGCGAACGATCTCGTTGGATCTGTGCATTAGTCGACGAATCCAGTGGTCGACTGCTTTGCGTTACCAGGGACCATCGACCGAAGAAATAATTGCACGTTGGACGTTGGTGAAAAATAGTGTCCCGCGAGATTAAGCGTTGGCTCGTTTACTGGAGTACGTGAACAGAATGGATCGCGCCTAATCGACGGTTCTTACACGTACCGGAAATTCCACGAGCTTACCCGACTCTGCTGAGCAAGATCTACCGGCACACGTACTACGTGCAGCTATACCAAACGCAAAGTCGTGACGTTCCAGAAAGGAAGCCTTCCTCGAGAAGATCCGCGATAATTATGCGCACGTTTGGCCCGCGAAAGACTAAAATTCTTGGTACAACAACAACGACGCAATCTTGGCGCAAGATTTAGATTAGGAGGCATAAATTGAATTCATCGAGGAACCAGCGTCAGGTACAAAGAGATAAGAAACAGAGCCTCTCTGTTTTGACTCGTCCCTCCTCTCGTCGTAAACGAGATCCGTTGCAGCAGACGATCTAAATAATCAAGGAGGCGAGTAAATTCAGTTGTGAATAAACGTCTCACGCCAAGTAATGGATATGGCTTGGCAGCTAACCAACGACACCACGTTCGATACTGGCAATTACGTGCTGAACACCTTGCATTATATTAACAAGTCGAACGAATCGGTGGACTTCGAGGCGTTCAAGTGTTTGGAGCGTAAGCACCAGGAGGAGTTGGACCGTTTGTCCCTGGAGACTCAGCAGGAGGATCAGCCGGGATGCGAAATTAGCTGGGACTCTCTGCTGTGCTGGCCGAGGACACCGCCGGGTACACTGGCCACGCTGCCCTGCTTCGAGGAGCTGAATGGAATCCGCTACGACAGCAGCCGTGAGTAGAAATGTTATTTCGCATTGTCTTCGACGATACCCCTGTCTCTACGTAGTCTGAGACAATCATCTCGAGGATATCTCGCGCGGAGCGAGGATCGTTAATGGCTGTCGTCCGAAGGTGCTTTTTGAAAATTTGATTCGAGTGAATATCGTCGAATTTTATTTACAATCCAGAGGTATTTACGGAATTTCTGAAATTTTCTACCTTCGAATTTGGGCGTGGAGGAATTTGTGTTATCAATTACTTTGGTCGAAAAGGAAATGTGCGATTAAATGATTTCATTCATTTTGAGCTAAAGGATTATAGGAGACGAACAATGGAGCGGTAATATCAGAGTATTCGTTTCAGTAGGTGGCAGAGAATTTATAAATTAATTTTATTTGCACACGAACGATGAACGTGGTGCCCGGATAAATTACTGAATATTTTTCGCGACGACGCGTCATATTTAAAAGCCTTTATGGTCTCTGATTAATTCCAGTTACACAACACGCAGCATGTGCAAAAACGAACAGATAACTTTTACGTGTGTCGTATTAAAATAAAAGCTGCACACGCACGAACTCTTCGTAAACAAATAATGCGACCGAATATATTTCAGTATTCCGATCACGTTGGGAACAGCATTGTTGCAGTTCCATTCGTGCCCGCCCTTTAAATACCGTCGAACGTTCGTTTTTGTTTTTAATTAGGACCTGCTGTATGAAAAGAGTTATTTAACAAAGAGACAAACTCTCGAGACGACAGCTTTCAACGACTCGCTCCGCTGCGATTCGCTACGATACTTGAAGAAGCCTTTTTGTCGTTATTTTAATGACGATACAAATGAGGGGTGCACAGGAAACTAAAACTGCTCTCTACTATAGACTGTAACTACGCAATCGCGTAATTGACGCGATAAATCGCGTAAGACGCCATTTCTATTCTTTAACGATTGAAACACAGTCAAGTTGTAGAGATAGATATCGCTTCGAATTATCGCTTAACTCGAATTACATTAGAGCACGACCTTCTCTGTTGGGTAATGTATGTACACACGATTAGGTTCTTTCAAACTCAATTGGCGGAAGTAAGGAAAAATTAGCTAAATAGGACTGGGGCCATCGCGTTGAAAGGGAGAGCTCGAAGGGTTGTTATCGAATTTCCATCCCACAATGTCATCGATTCTTCACTACATTCGACGCTTGCAGTTGATAGGGGTTGTCAGTAAAATTTCACGGTTTTATTACTATAATTTCCTTTAACATTTTCATACATCTCGCTATAACTTCGATCATCATTGTTACATGATAACTTCTCCATCCCTCGTGCCATTAAACGACACGCGTTGCATCAATAACCCACCTTTCCGTCTCCCAATTGCTGTCGTTTTCCATCCGCGTCGCTCGAACTTACAACTGTACCGCCTTAAAAGTCACCATAATGTCCGTTACTCAAATATAAAGCGACACCAGGCAAATCTCTGCGTTTCCACGAGGTCCACAATTATACAGTCGAAATTACCAGCATCGCGGATATTTTTATATATCTCGCTATAACTTCGATCATCATTGTTACACGATAACTTCTCCATCCCTCGTGCCATTAAACGACACGCGTTGCATCAATAACCCACCTTTCCGTCTCCCAATTGCTGTCGTTGTCTGTTTGCGTTGCTTCAACTTACAACTGTGCCGCCTTAAAAGTCACCATAACGTCCGTTACTCGAATATAAAGCGGCACCAGGCAAATCTCTGTGTTTCCTCTCGCCCCACAATTATACAGTCGGAATTACTAGCAACGCGGGCATTAAGACCGAAGTTAACATCGCGGGGTCTTAGCCTCGGAGTTTTAGAGCGCCATCAGCGTCGCCGGAAGCCGCGCTCGGAACAGGGACGCGGCCATTGTGTCGAATTTAATTAAAACGTTAAGCAACCGCGACGCTCGTTCGTTTCTTTTCACCATCGCCTCTCCTCTGGTTCCCACCAACGTGGGGGATGAGAAAAGAATCGAATGAAAACATTCGAGGGCGCCTCGCTCGTCGACCACCGTTGTCACGATCCTCCCTTCCGGTCTACTTGTTTTATTCGATATCGCGCGATTTCATTTGTCCGGCGTGCTGTGAAATTGAAAAACACCATCGCGGGGACCGTGAATACTTTTTTTCGATGAATATCGATACTCGACGAATAAACATCCGCGTTCGTAAATATAAATGGTGGAGGAAGTTGTGGACTGGATCGAGTTCGCGAGGGGAACGTCTTCGTTTTAATGGCAATCGATGTTCGAGACGTTGAGGCGTTTTTTGTTGGATGTTGGTCTTTTAATGGGATGTATTTGTATTATTCTGAGAGTTATTCGGTTCGTTGCTATCTTGCGTCGACACTCAGCCTTTAGGTATTTTAAAATTGGAACGCGTGTCGGTGAATATGTGTTGATATTGTTATTAAAAGTGTTTGAATGAAGCTTATCGAATATGAACCAGTTGAGCTGAAAGACTGCGAAGAGTTCATTTTTGGATGACAGAATTTTAGAGGACTTTTTAGTGGAACATATTAACTACAATTTTTATTTGAAAATTATAGACTTTTTTCGCATTTTCTGTATTTTTCATTTCGTTTTGTTCGTTATTATAGAACGAGGGAAAGTACGAGTGAAAGAACAGTTTATGAAGGGAATGAGAAAGCATTATAGCTCTCAGTTAATTTATACGAAGTTTTTCTCGATTAAAATGTCTCTATTTTTGCATCCAACATGGAGGATATTGTTGAAATAAGGAAAAAACGTGGAATTATTTGCCCCAGATCGATTTTCCAGAGGAGAAGCCAGAAGAAAACTTATTCCGTGCACGTGCAATAACACAAATATCGTACAACTTCAAGAATTAATTGAATCGAAAGGAATGCGTTTCCCTTCGTGTTATTCTTTTAGAATATTTCAATCGTAGACGTAAAGATAATTCGAAAAAATCTTCAGAATAACCTCATAAAATATAATTATAAAATAATCGTTTTCTGCAGTTTCTGAATTTCTGAATTTCCATTTTCTATTTAAGATATATTCAGTTATACTCTTAATTCATTTGCTTTCAATTTATAACGTTCATTGGTAAATCTAAACGCATAACTCTTAATTGTTCGTCTAGTTCGCACAGCATTCGTCGGTAATCTTCACCTCGCAATTCTCGCTGGCCAACATTTACTCCGTAATCCGGGATTCAAAGTTCACAATCCCGAATCTTGCGTTGGCATTCCACAAATGCCACTTTTAGATTCTCAGTTTCCGAATTCGCGTCTCTATAAACTCTGCTGTACAATTCACGTCTCGAATACCATAGACACTGACTTAAGTCCTCGCAGGATCCTGCTCCCCCTCTGTTTCATTGCAAACGCGTCCAATGAATATTTCATACTTATATATACACCCCCTCTACAGTGTCTAAGAAGTGTCTGAAAATGCATTTACCTCCGTTATTCAACGGAGTTTAACAGTTCATCAAAAAACAGCACAAGCTCAATTTTATTTCCAAAGGGTTAAGACAAGTTCCTTCTCTAACTGAAAAATGCCAGTTACTTAAACCCATACATTCTTCGTCCCACGTTCGACTCCTTCTTCCTCGATGCTGAATGGAAAGGAATTTAACAAATTTTTTCCACGTCTTTTCTGACATCGATCAACCACAGTTTCATCCTTTTCCTTTTTAGTTCAAGTACAGCATGATTCAAATTCTCCATCCCTCTCTCAAGGAGGAATCCTCTGACGTGCAAGCTCGGTTCGCAGCCAGCGTGGAGAAGGGGCGATCGTAAATAGTAGAAAAGGGGGCATAACGGTCGAGTAAAGCTGGAAGATTGCCTTTTTCCTTACCTTTCTCCTTTTTTTCCCTGTCGCAGTCGATACGTGTCTCGCGGCTCGTAAACTGCAGCGCGTCTCTGCGACGCGAGTAGCTCCCGCTTTAATGATCCATCCTCTCACGCCGGCCGTTACGCGGAATCCATAAAACGAACCCAGCACACGTGCAGGTGAGCTTGCAGGGATATCAAATCTCGATTTATACACGCTCGAATCAGGTGTTGCAAAACGCGAGTTGTATATCGAGCCGCACGCGAGCTGTGTAATTGCGCGCGTGGAGAACGCCGCGTCCCGCGTTATTCGCGGACTGTGATTAAAACCGTGCTTTTCCTTCGACTTTTTTTTTTCCATCGATGACACGATTTCGCGTTCACCTCTCGCGATACTGCTCGAGAGTGAGAGTCGAGGTTCAAGTTTCTCAGAGAAGGATTTCGTGCTTGAATCGAAACGACGGCAGTTGAGGATTTTATGAATTTCGTGACATAGACTCGATGATCATACGTCCTCGAATAAGTCCCTAAGGTACCACAGAATTAAAGTGCAGGTCAAATGTGTGGGTTGATCAGCGTCATTTCTACTTCATCGCATTCCTGTATCGACAATCTAATATAACCAGGACTTCGTATGTACCTCGTTTGTACCCCGGACTTCTCGTTTCGGTTCGACAGATCGACATCGAAGGCGTACAAAAATGTCTGTTTGACAACATGGACGACGTTTTTATCTGCTTTGTTGCTTACTTCCGATAAACTGTTTTCTGAACGTTAGATTAAACGTCGACAGAAATTTTCTCGATATACATTGGTGAATGAAATACAGTTCGTTCGAATGATATTTGTTGAATCAATTCAGGAACTTCGTGTTGCGCGCGAACATTGTATTTTTCGTATATATTTTCTAGGATATTTATGTTTATTGAATTTTTCGTCAACAAGCTGAGGTAATAACGACATAAAAAGCAAAGAGAAACACAGGGAATATTTCAGCGCACCGAATGAAAGGATAGACTAGGGAGAGGTTAAAAAGGGGTTCAGGAATTCATTAAAACTTCACAAAGGAAAGTTGTTGCACGAAGGCGTAAAGGATATTTTGGGGTCGTTCGTTCTTTCATTTTGTCTTCCCATGCGAAACTTATGTCTTTCTTTTTCAAGTACGTGTATTATGTATCAAGCAAATACTTCCATCACTACCAAACCGTTCTCGTCCCGTAATTTATAATTGCAAGACAAATGAATGAATATGAATTATTTCATGCTCCCAATAATAAACGATGAATTATACAATAAATACAGGAGGAGGAATGTTTGCGCGAGCAAATATTTTGTTAATTAGAAAGCTTGAAATTATCCGTCACGATATCCCATCAGATAGCGCTAATATAAAACTGGTTCCTCGATATTTATAATAATAATAATAATAAATATAATAATAATAACGCATCTTTCATCGGTTCGATGATCAATCCGAAAATGGTACCCTCGACGATAATCGAATAAATAACGATATCTAAGAGGACAGGATCGCTGAATAAACAGCTTCACGGTTTCCCACGTCACGGTAATCCGTCGAGCGACTAGATTCCATTTTTAATTAGGCGGGGACGCACCAAGTTAATTAATTATGAAAGTAGACAGCCGTGTGCAGCTGGTCGCGCCATTTAAGATCAAATTATATTAGCGCCGTAGCGTAACGTTGACGGAAAGCAAATTGTGGCCGCTAACCGGATGTTCCTCGTTCTGTTTTGCTAATGTAGACCCTCCTCAAATGTGTAGCGAGCTTGTTTTATTTTTTTTAAATGAACATTCACAGCAGGGCACGCTACAATCTCTTAATTAATTCGAGATTACGTCTCGACGAACGTTTCGTGTCTTCGTTAAATCGCAAAAAATCGTGGCTTCCACGACGGTTTCTCATTGGTTGCTGCTGTAACAGGAATCTGTGTCACTGAGTTCCCTTATTAACGAGGTTGGATTAAGGATCGATGTCCGAGAGGAATGAAATCTCTGAGCAGGATATCCAATGTAACTTTAAATAGTGCTTGACAGATTCTTAAAGGTTCATTATTTTCTCTTATCATATTTCTATCATTTAATTATCGTTTAAAATTTTTCACAAGATGATCACTGAGAAACAAAATATGAGAGAGATACTCTTCTTGCACGCCCCAGTTTTTAAGGTACCCCAAAAAATATACTTTCACCAGCATCTCAGTGGCTTGGTATCGCTCTCTCAGCAGAGATGATGGCCGATAAAAAAAATACGTGCGAAATATGCCTTTCAAAATTGTGTACCGTATGAGTTTCACCAAAATGGACGTCTAAGGGTATCCTTATCGCCATCGAAGCTGCGAGGAATATAATGGAGATATAAATCCACTGATTTTGGCGAACGTAACGCACGATTCTGATTCCTCGTTCCTCGCCAACTTTCTCGTTTCGTCTCTGAATTCCGTTAACTTCGTTCGCTTCGATCCGAAGTGTTACGCTTCGAAAGAGCCATCGCTAAGCGTGATCAATACTCCACGGAAGCGTGCCTTTCGCGGTGGGAAGGGCAGTGTCGGACGCAACAGGAAATCGAACGGTTCAATCATCATCGAACACTCCGTGTAATTCCGTGCAATCGCCGCGATGCAACGGGCCCCGCGGTATCGCCGGTTATTAACCGTGATTTATAACGATTCGCAGGTCTAAGAGATCGGTGCACGCGTCCCAGTTTCGCTGGGCTATCGTTCGTTCAACGCACGAGTCGAATAATATTATCGCACGTACCATATCACGTGAGAAGATGTAAATTCAGAAAATACAAAGCGTCTGGCAGGCATAAATGCCTAGTGATTAACGCTAATCGCAGTCAAAGGGTTAACTTGTGCGTGCAAGTATATTTGCATAACGCAGGAAGTATGAAATAAAGTTTTAACTCGATTATTTGCCAATAATGATATCGATAAATACGTATTATAAATTCAATAAAAAAATATAAATCGTATCTAAAATGATATAAAATACTCTTAAGGTGTGCTAGTTTTCGTTTGAATAATTGCTCCAAAAAATATTAGAAAATTTTTAGATTATCTGGAAACATACGAAGTGTACGAGGAAAATGAAAACGCTATATAAAATGATGAAGTAGCGTTGGTTTTCTGTCGAAAGAGCCGCGTATGTGTATCTACTCGTGATACGAGCAACGATTTAATGCTCGCCAGATTCCGCGGTGGTTTACGACGCTATCGTGCATTCCACGACAGAGTGCTAAAAGCGAATCTTGGTTATCAAACACCGTGCAAGAAATTTCATCCGACGTCTGGCGGATCGAGCAACAACTCGCCAAAAAGTGCACGCTCGAACGTAGCCGCGTTACACGGCGAGGAACTTGGATGGCGGATGGGCTGCTTCTGATCGGTTTTCATATTGTACGCGGTCCAAACGTGCAACGCGAACACTGAATACGTGATAAAGCTGGCCGGAAATAGTTTCCGCGATGGGTCGATCGTTCTTCGCGAATCGTTGCTGCGAAGCGTGAACGTTTGCTCGAGTTAACACGAATCCGCGTGATTGTTACGCGTACGGACGTTTAATTAGGACGGGGGTGTGATGCGTCGAATGGAAGGCTTTATTAAAGCACGTTAACGTAGTTTGTGGATATTTAAGTGGAGAACAATTTCGAAAAATTGCATGAGTTAGACTAACATGAAGAAATTGAGATAATTATTTTTTTTATTCGAGTGGCGATTGTGTGGGGGTATATTTTTGGTAGTTAATTTAATTTAATTTGACTTTGTAAAGTACTGGTATATATATATATTAACATTACCCAGAATTCTGTTAAATTGTAAGCAGTAATTAATGCCATACCTATTGATTCGTACTACGCAAATTATAACTCTAATTACGGGGGCATTTATGCAGTGACTGATGTCAAATCAAATTATCGTCCACAAGTACAATGTCGAAATTATCAAAATAATAATTGCAATACTGGTATTCCATAAAATTACCAGACGAAAGTTAACGATGAAACACGGTTCTTGTAAATCTAAAAATGAGAATTCCGCGGGGTCTGTTTCTTATTTTAATGGAATATTACATCACGAGCAATAAAAACGCGGAACGCCGTGTCCGAAATAACGAGTGGCGTAAAAGGAAGTTGGAAAATGACGAGGTAAAATTAATTTTCCGTGTGCCAGGGAACGAGACCAGTTTTACAAGCATTAAGCTCGAAATGAAAATTAAATGCAAGCGATCAAGGAAACTCCCAACCTCCGTACAGCTCGTTACACTTTTTGCTAAGAAACAGCATCCCATCGTTGTTGCCTCGAGTCCATTTGAAGAATATTTCGTAAGTCCTCAGGGTGCACCGGAACTGCGACGGCATTTAACGAAGCTTCCAGTCGTGGCCACGTTCGCACGATTCTTAAAAAGCAATTCTGCTCTGCTCCATGCATTTCCATCTATTATAATAAATTACAATATTGTAACAACGCAGAAAATTTAAATAATTATTATAAATAAGAATTTTGCGAAAAATCACGTCGATATGGAAACGAAAGAATGATATTTCCGCCCTTCAGCGTCCACTATCGACGCAACGCTACTTCACGCTGAGCAAGGTGTCCTGAAATGTCCTGATATTTTATTCTTCCCGCGACTTCCGTGTGAATGATGCTGATCAGATCATGGAGGACACGGAAACGCGGCAACTGTCACGATGCAGAGTTTCGAGAACCGGGTGCGCTATGATCAGGCTGTATTTAATAACCTCATGCATTGGCTAGTGCAATTAGAACTCTTGATTATTATGAATGGCTTCAGGAAAGTTGCATCGTACGTGCTTGCGACGCGGTCGTGGCTTCCTCCGCAAGGGTTGCCAATCTCAGAATTTATACTCAGCTGAACTTATACGTGTACATAAATTACGTCTACGTCGAAGTAGGAACTTTCTGGCCGAGATCAATCGTGAATCCTGAAGTCGTTACGTTTCATTTTGTGGGAAAAGTTCGTGCAGGACACATTGCGTTTAATATATTAGAGAGAATTCAAAGATAGCAATCGCGTGGAAAAGGGTCGACCGCTCTGCTCGTTACTTCTCCTCGTAGCGTCACTTGTTACTGAAAGTAATATCGCAAAATGGGATTCCAGATTTGTCGTCAGACGCGAATAGTTCGAAGCAACGGTAATTAATCTTCGAGAGAGCTTCGATGAAAGTTCGAGATCGAGGAATCTCCAATCACATTAGGTCAGCCAGCTGGTAGGGGTGGTAAACGCGGGGCAAGTAATGTCGCGAATTCTTTAATCCTGCGCCTCAGGAGATGTCGTCGAGCTCTGCTCGACGGTTTTTGGACAGCGTCTCGTCGAATCGATTTCCGATCTAAGGCCAGGCATAAATCCAATTACGATCATCGATCCGCGAGGCTCTCGACTAACATACGGAGACCGTTCAAGGGCGCGTTGCAACTCAATTTCTTCCTTTTCCTAGTCTCGAGTTGTTATCATAATTGACGGCTACGCGTGCGTTTATTTCCTTATGTCGCTCGAGTAGCAATTTACTGTCGTGCACTGTGATTTTCCATCCCTCATTCTTCAGAGAATGTTTGAATTCTTAAAAAGAAATTAAATCGAACAACGCGCGAATACCACGTTTGTACAACGGTTAGAGCAAAAACTAAATAATATTTTTTGGTCAGATCGGAACTTCATTCAATCCGTAAGTCAAAGGGGCTCGCAGCGGAAACTCGGAAGCTTTTAACAGCTCTATTGTCCAATCTATTTTCCGGAAACAGCGGCACCGCAATTGCGCCACAGCCATCCCTTTGAACAGCCGTCAAACGAAATCCAATAGAATATTTACCATCGATCGTAGAACACTGGTAAGAACCCTCGCCACGCTTACTGTCCTCTCTGAAAAGAGAGCGAAACGGTTCTCCAGTTTTGGTCGTTGACAAAATTTCCGTGGACTCGAGGCTGCTCACGATTCCACGCGACATGATCCAATAAGGGGTCTTTCAAGTCGCAACAAATTATCGGTTGAAGGTTCCTACAATAAAGGACGAAGTCAGCCGACGGTACGTGGAAAGGATTTTTACCAGCTTTCTTCTCGTTGCTCGCTTCTCTCTTTTTTTTTTTGCTTTTTTGAGACGACAACAAAGTCACGGAAGAGAAAGATTGACTTACCCTTAAATTGCAACGAGAAAACAGGCATAAAGTACGATTACCTCCGGAGTCTTGTTTGAGACGGATAAAAAGGAATCAGTTTCCTCTTTTCTCCTTCATTTGAATCTGAAATCTCCCTCCGGCTCTGCTCAAGCGAGAATTACCCAAATGAAACTTTCCACGCGACGAATTTCTTCGTGTATCGTCTGTGTTTGAAAATAGTCTGGGAGACATTTTTCTTTGAGACGTTTGTGAATGATTCGAAGGATCCTCTGTGCGCGTCGAAAGGTGGCATCGATTTACTGTCGCCAAATGAAACGTCCATCGCGAGGGACGCGATGATTAAATTTTGGGTGCTTTTAACGTCGAAATCCTCGCTATGGTTTCCCCATTTTCCTTCAGCGAGGAAAGTTCGTTCGCGTCGAATTCGTGAGCGAGCTGGCTAAGAAGGGTTCGACGGTTGGGTCAATAACTTCGACCATGAAAGCTTCTAGGCGGCCATCGCGAAACGACTTTATCCTTTTTATCACTTGCTAGTTATTAAAGGAACGCGTGAGAATTGAAAAGTTTCGCGAGAAAGTCAAGAACTTTCATGTCGATCGATATCCTGGTAAATAATTAAAAATATAAATGTACGGATATTCACTCTGGCGTCTTGTTTTAATTAAAATAAAATTAACGCATCCGCCTCGTTGCTAAGTTAATTTTTCAAATAACAAATTTAATGAGCTGGACGATAACAAAGCTTAAACTGTCAGGCTGAAGCTAAAATATCGCGTTTACCACTGCTTTTGATTGACGGTTCTAATTGAATTTATGTGTAGATCGTGACGGGGGTGGGGGTTGGTACACTAACGAAATTATACGAGAACGCCCAGGAAGAAACCTCTGGAGAACCGCTAAAGGACGTTTTAGAGGCGTTCTTGCTGGAAAAGGCCACTCGAATAACGCTCTTACTTAAATTAATTAAGCCATCGCGCTTTCTCTGGGTTAACGAAATCATGGAAACGTTTCGTAGATACCGTGCGAAGGGCGATAGAATTATTGTTGACACCCATTGTAGAAACGTTTTAAACCACGTTGAATTTCTAGATAGACGTAACGAATTGGGAGTTTTTATTTTCATTAGTTTATCAGAGAATTTTAGTGGGCGTGGAAATCTATTTCACGATTATGGTTCAAATCAATTTAGGGGTAAGCAATACAGAAAATTGCGGTCGAGTGAAGTCATTTAAGTGAACTGAGGTAGGAAAATTATAGACGTTAATGGGAACGTATTTTATAGCCCATCGATAATATTGAAGATATAGATTTCATATTTTTTAGAACTTATGAAACAATTTTATCTTACTCGTTGACGTGTCATTGATATACAAAATTTTCTAATCTAGATAAAATAATAAAATTCAAAAACATTTTTATTAGAAGAATGAAGAACCCTTTATTTTTGTATGGTATAAGTAAGTACATAAAAAAATAAGAAATATCTTGTGGCGGTGGTTCGTAATTTCGTCACCCCTGCGGAACCATCAAACTGAAGAAATTCAATTTAGATAACAGAAATTTATAACCGCGATTTAACGTAATCTTTTGGAACCCACACCTCAACCGCTTCTAGTGTATTAGTCATGCGATTACGAAGGGTGAACCTCCCTTTTTTTCGACCGACCCTGAACGTTTTAGATCGAGTAGATGTTGCACACGAACGAGGGGGTGCGTACGTTCATCTCGTTCATGAAAAATTCAATTTCGAAGTAATACAAATAAACTGTGCGCTCCATTTATTACTACAAATCGTGCATTTTGTCAGGACAATTTATCATACCGAAATTGGCACTTTAAATTTTCACTGTTGTCTCGCAGTTCTTCGAATAAATTCGTACAAAATACGATGTACAGTGATTTGTTGAAATTTTTTTTAACTGAATATTTAACAAGCATTTTTACACGTCTGTTTTGACATCCATCGGTTTTTTATGTAGGTCGTACCAGGGCAACAGATTTTATGTAGGTCGTAGCAGATCACTTTTGCATTTGTGCTTGTACACCATAGTCCATGTGAAAACAGAGACCAAAGTTTGCTACGTCAAAAATTGTCTAACAAATACAAACATCGACGAGAAATTTTTCATAAGAAAAGATTTTTCTTTTGAAGTTTGAGGAGATCCAACCTGGCGTGCTATGCAGCCAGCGAATGAAGTAGAAAAATTCGTATAAGAGCAAAGAGTAAAAGAAAGAAAATTATTCACTATTGAAAGAAAAGAAGACAAATTTCGTATATTTAATAGTTATTAAGGTAGAAATCTTTTTTCACTTATAGTTTTCAGAAAAGTTAGTGAGACTGACTCGCGACACGTGAATTTGACACAGAACTCTTCACAGACGCTAATAGAAATTCGAATAGCAAATTCCACGTTCACTGCAACCCTCGATAAGAAGCTTTTAAAAGCTCAGTTTTCATTTCAGTTGAAATTGATCCGAATAATGCGATCGATCTCTGAATAGAACGTCGATCTGGCGAATGGATTTTCATCGTAACTCTCGTTACGCGAACGGTTCCGTTTAAAACACCAGAAGCCCTTAAAACGCGGATCGAAATTAAGTTTCAGCCAACTAGGTCCGCATAAACGTCGAAAGCGAGGTGGTATCGGTTTAATCGTACCTCGCCATCTCCCTTGGGCGCACAGGTACGAAGGTTCGACACGGTGGTACACATTATCTTCAGCAACGTATCCCCCGCCCCTTCTGATCGATGTCATTAAACCGTTAAACCGATTTGAATGCGTCGCTGATAACGCAACGCGCGTGACGTACCGTAAATTAAGCGCCTGTTTCTCGTTTTCCCGACTGGTTCCCTGCGGATATTGAATATTCCGCGGACGATAAAGAACACCGCGTTAAATCGCCACGAAAATTGGGTCACGATAACATTTCCGCGCAGCGGTGTTCCCGGATGAAATTATTCGCGCTTTGATCGAGAGGCCATCGCTGCTGGCCGCGTTAAAAACGATTTACCCGCTGAAAGATCGCTGGTTACCATTTTTCATTCCGTAGCCCTTTGCTCGAATACCCTTCCGCTCGTTTCCCCTTTCGCTGGGGATTGCTTCCAAGCGAAGAATTCCAGTTCTTCGACGGTCGTAGAACGCTCGAAGAGTGTCTGAAATAATTCTTAGAGCCTGATGGCTGATTGAAGATGGCGAGTTTTGCAATTGATCTTGATAGAGTCGAATTAGGGAAAGATGAAGTAGGATGAAGCGACGAATTTTTAGGTTTTCGAAGAAAGATCGAGAAAGGAGAGATCGAACGAGAAATATGAAAAGGATTAATTCAGGGATAAAGTTCGTGTAATCAGGTCCTGAAGCAGCGACCAGTGGGTTATGGTTTTGTTGGGAGAACGCGAGGCCGCCGCGGCGTCCGCGTTAATCCTTCGCTAACGACTCTCCAAAGCTGGTTTTACAATTTCTATGCGATTATTCCGAACGAAGTTAATCTGTGGCTGAATTTTCTCTTTTTGTTATATGTTGTGAACTGCGTTGCGCGCAGTGTAACACAGACACGAACGACACGAAATCGAAATAATCCCACGATATTTCGTCGAACATATCGCTAAACGATACAATTTTTGTTTTCAGGGATTTTGGTTTGATTATTTTAGTCTGGTATTTTGCCACATTTTCACGGAAGATTTTATTTCCATTCCTGAATATTTTATCGCGAGAAAATTTCATATTGCGTGCCATTTTTAAGCAATGTTTCAGGACCAAGTGGATGTACATAAAACTTTCAATATAATTTATTGAAAAATTCTTAACTAGGTAATACTAGACTCTGTTATGTTATTCGTGCACAGTGTTCTATTAAATTCGTAGAATAGAATTACGAGAAATTATCTGGAGATTCATCGTTTCATTAGCAGATACACTCGTGTAGAATTTGAATGATCGGTCCATCAATTCGAGTTTAACCGATATCGGGATTGAATATGTGTTACACCTAAAACAAACTTGCTATTAGTCGCTAATAGCCGATTCTATCCCGATCGAAAACGTCATTTACCAGAGTGCGAGTGACCTTTCGATTGCAGCGCCCCTGTATTTTTCTTCCCTCTTCTCCAGATTCATTAGAGAGCTTAAAGATTTCCTCGCAATTACAGTCTCTTTGTTTTCCAGGGTTTAAGTTCAGAGACTTTCTTACAATTGTACTTTCCTTGTATTTGTTCCTTTTTTTTTGAGATATTCAGAAGACTGTAAAGATTTTTTTATACACAATTATACTTTTTTTTATTTGTTCGAGATTCACATTTTCCTTGTGTTTTTCACATTTTTCTGGGACTACGAGTTCAAAGATATACGCGACCAATATCAGAGAAGGCCTCGCTGTATATTGTTTGCAGTATTCCAACGTAGCCGCTTTGTAAAGTCCAGGAAACACCCCTCCCCGACGGTGCCAGTAAATCTCCCCTCGCGAGACCCATTTCATACGTGTAATCACGTATTTTATCACCGACTAACCGAGTCTGTCCTTGATTCACTGGACGACCACTTGGTGAACCATCAGCCACCACCGATGACCTTCTACTTGGAGGAATTCTAGATTAATTATTATCTAGCGCAGCCCCAAATTCACTAAACTTAGAACCACTGACCACAATTTACAATTTAACCAACGTTCTAAGGTTAAATAATAGTTTTGCTAAAATACAATTTTTCACATTCGAATAATATCAAAAGAAAAACAGTGTGAACAGTATACTTTTGATCCTTAGTCTCGAATAACACTGTTCAATTAAAATGAAACTGTGGGAGTAAATCGTTGCTGCGATAGTTAGACGAGATATAAATGAAATTCATAAAGGAAACCTATCAATCCTGGGAAATTAGGGGAGTTTGCCATTTGCGGTGGCCGAACGCGTGGCTAGTTTCTGACGCAGGGAGTAAATTAAACAACGTTCCAACCAGTACCACAGCTCGACAATAATTATTCTGTAAACCTTTACTACGTGTCCGCTAGGTACACAGGTGTTTACGCGTTTGTTTGGCCACAAGAGGCATACATCAGTCGTGTCGAACCTGGAACGAACCGATACGCTCGCGAAATTATAATTAACATGTTCTACTTCCAACTAGTGTCTATTTATGAGTTTCACCGACTTCCATCGACTTCTGATAGCGATTTGCGAGGATAGTTCCAATCGAGCCTTCTGATCTTAAATGCCATTTGTTAATGGTAAAGAGAACATAAGTTACGACTTAATATAAACTTTAAAGCTATCACTTCTTTTGCCTTTAAGTTGAACCTCGCAGACCCTCGCGTTTACGACTGGCAATTCTTCTACTTATTCGTATATTTTATATTTCTATTTTCTATAATTCTATTTCCCGCTGTTTATTTCGTTATTATCGTGACACAGAGACGTTCAGGATATTTCGAGGGAACGAGGGGGTCGTAATCGCGATACAAAGGTAGGAAAATTGAAGGGCGGTGGTCGAACGAGATCTGGCGAACGAGGCGTCCTGGGAAAACCGCGACGAATGGCGCGGAAGGAGACAGGAAATGAAATTATGATAATAGAAATAGATTCTCAGGGGGATGGAAAAGCTGAAATAACCAATGGGGATTGACAATCCTCCAAAGAAAATAAAACCCGCTGTTTCTCCTTCGAAACTGTTGCATTTTAATTTACCTACGAATTCAGTAGTAAAGGATATTAATAATATTGCGGATACTTAACTTTGATCAGTGACGATCGTTTTTGGGGGCGAATCTCTGACTACAGAAAGTTACCACGAAGCAACAAGTAGATTGATTGCGTGAATCGCGTGCGTTCGCCCCGTATTCGTTTAATTCCGTTCCCCGACGAACTCCCCAGTTGCTCGTTCAAATATTATAAAGCAGAGCACACGCCTCTTTGAAGCGTTAATGGAAACCAGTCTCGTCACGGAATCATGAAAATCCCTAACGAATTTTACGGATAACGAGCCCCACCGTCAGCGCGATACCTTGCTGCCTTTTGAAGTCTCAAATGCTTTTAATGTGTCGTCAGCTCATTTAAGTGGCTTAATAAAGTAGTTGGTAAACGTTGCTGCGAATCAGGGATAAAGAATCCTTTTGAGCACAATTTGCAGCTTTTTTTCTTTTTTTTTATACTTCAAAAATATAATTCTGTTCAGTGTTAGTTCAGGAGGAAGTTGTTCCGTAGGTTCAGGTAGTAACATCCTTTACTTATCGTGATTTAGTCGTGATACGAGTTTCATAAAGGGAGCCAAGAATTTTCTACGGTTTTCTGAAGGTATTGTTCATCTTGCAAGGTAGAACGTTTACGTCAGGCGAATAGGATGTTCGTGATTACCATTTAGATTGCTGACGGAAATTGTTTTTACAGTATTTCATTTCATATCGTTGGAGAATTGAAATCCGTCTGTTGGTAAACTTTTAACAGATTAACTATCGATTATTAACGTTGAAGAATGAAAAAATAAATCGACAAGATTATAATTTTCTCAAAAAGATGAATCGTTCCAGCTGAAACATGAAATTATTAACTTCTACCCAGAATACTAGTCGCCTTGTTCTCCGGTCGCGCTTCCACCGGAAACCACCGACTCCCACCCAATTTCCTCCCGCCGCTTGAGCCAGAAATTAATGGAAACGATTGTCGCTCGTCTGCGCCTTTTATTTTCCCATCGAACCAGGTTTCCCAGCAGCCCACACAGAGGCTAACGATTGCACCACCGAAAATCGACTTCCACTCGTATCCCTCGTCCGTTAATTTCCTGTTAACGCAACGTTATTCACTCGATAGAACCACCAAGCAGTTCCCAATTCATCGAAAAACCTAGTCGCGTACACTTTTGGAACGCCGTTCGCGTTTCATATAACCAAAAACCATTTTCGATTTAGTGTATCCTGTTCCTGCTGACAAGCGCATCTCTCGCGTCAGACTCTACACTTCCATCCCAGTTTATCCATTTTTCCCTATTTTTTTATCCGATAAAATCTGTTGAGAAACAACTGGTGATTTTTGTATTGGGAATTTAAAATGGTTTGCAGTTTACTGATCAATATTTGAATCCCTTTTGGTCGGTATTTAAATATGAAGCCCCTATCCTTTGAAGCCCTCACAGACACAAGTTTATTAATTTAACTAATCCAACTTAAACTGACTATTTACTATTTTTATATTGACCACTTTGATGAGAAAATATCGAGAGAAAGTTGATTTACCTATTTGATCGTGCGATTGGTTGCCATTTAAAATCGAGCGGGTGAGAATCGAGGCGCGAAGATCGAGGTTCGCGCGAGGGTGAAACCGTGTTGCTTCGAGTCTTCGTATCCGTTCTCCATGACGATCGAACGTCTCGCAGAGCTCGTAGATGGCCAGCCGTGAATAGCATCGCGCCGTTGGGGATTCGTTTCCGATACGACGACCCTCGCATTTCCTTTGAAATCGGGTCGACGCGTCGTCTGCGATCGTCGCGCGATGGGATACCAGAGAAGCAGGCCACGGATCCGTGAATTCGCCGCCTAGTTTGATCGATTCGAGCACGCCTGGAACTACGAAGGCGACGGATGTTTGATCGAGTGGCGTGTCAGTGGTTGCCGCTCGGTGTGACCGCTTAGTATTGACTTTCTCTTCCATTTAGAGCCCCTCGAAAGTTCTACTGGTTTGTAAGTTAGATTGACAATTACGAAATCTCGAGAGAAATGATCGATTTCTACCAGTTGCGAACTGGTTTCTTTTAAGACAGACCATCAGAGATCTGCTTTTACTATTTTTCGTAACGAATTAGAGGACACGAACAAGGGAGAACGAGTAATTATCGATTAACACCGTTTCGAGGATCGTGCTTTCAGTTAACGCTAGCTGTACATATTAATTAATGATCATATTCAATATTTAACATCTATCAATTGATATCTGAACTCGTTGCGTCCAATATAATTATCGATTAAACAGTCAGTGCTGTATACTTTCCATTCAGTATCCAACCAATTCGTCTCACCAAAATCTGAATTTCCCTCGCGAATAACGAAGACACATCGCGTTTCTGAATATCCCAGGATTAAAACGAAAAGTCGCACCAGCGGGAACAATTAATCCTCGGATCAGACATTTATTCGCCAGCGATTTGTTGCGGATTCGAGCGTGTCAAGCGTATCGCGGACGTTCCCTGTCTCTGTCTCGAGGCTCGACGTTGATGCAAATCGAAATCACGAGGAACACGTGTCCACGAACCGGTTAACCCCAGCAAATATCGGCTGGCGAGACCATTCGCAGCCGTCGTCTGCATTGCGAACGAGGGATAATTTCGGAAATGGGAAACGGATACATCGAGAACATCCTTCCAGCTGGGAGCAGACTGTTTGAGTAACAGGAATCACGAACAGATTCGCGTCGTTTCGCGTTGGCATCGCCTCGTTTAAGAATAATGTTCAACAGCCAACTGTGGAACGCAGTGTGACTTGCGAATAAAGATGGAGATTCGAGGCTCGATAAGATCGTTATGGTAATGGTCAAAATGTTACGCTTGGAATTGTCACGCGAGGCGAGCTTTATATTTCTTCTCGTGTGATTACGAAATTTATCATCGTCGTGGTTGAGGATACGGGAAAAAGGAAACTTAAACTGCGCGCTCCATTCATTACCATTTGTAGCTCGGGTTTGCACGACCACAGCATCGTAAATATAAATTTCGCGAGTCCGCGCAGAAAGAGAAATTACAGACGGTATTAGCATCTTTTCAACAGCGATAACATTGCACGACCGCACTGCGTAGAAGGTGATAATTAGAGGTGCACGTGGTTCGATGAGATTTACGATCGCGGTTAATGTCGTGCAATCAGATAGCGTTTAATGTTGATACTTGTTGAACACGGCGAAAAGAGGCGTTGCATGTGTCACGCTTGTTAATTTAACTCGAAAATGGTGTACAAACAAGTAGTCTCACCTATTTAAAGCTACACCAACGATTCTCTTTTCTGCCTTTGCCCAGTTCACGTTTGCCTCGTTGCCTCTTCTCGTGCACTTTAATTCTAGAGAGTTTCCTAGAAACGCGGACGTATCCATCTGATTTCAAATGTAAATGATGCATCAAACAGTGCAGCTGCTTTCAATAGACCCTGCAAATTAAAGCAGGAATTTAACTAAAAAAATACTGATAAAATTCATTTAAAGCAGTACACCTCTTTTTTTAATTTTTTACTTTCACTGCATTCGCAACTCGACATTATTTCACTGCGTTTAATTAAATTTACAAGTTAAACAACGGATTCCAGGAATTCCATTAAAGGTTACAGAACAGGAGAAAAGTCTGATCGAAATCGAATTAAATTTTCTGCGCTCTACGACGCGCAATCGCGCCGCCACGAACTTTTTCCTGGTGAACGCGTTCGCATACCCCAAAGACAGCCTCCCTCAAAGTGGGCAACGATGCAACGCGACCTGTTAATTACCATCGTCCCTCGTAACCCTGACGCGAAACAATGCGGCCCTCCAAGTTGTCCTTTATTGATAGCGGGTCGAGCGACAAAGTTGTTTTTGCCTCTGGCGGCGAAATTAGCGACAGTTCGGTTAAACGAACTCAAATACCGCGCGACGGTATCAAACGGCGAGGAACGCCGGACGTGGGGGCGGAAGTAATTAACGCTGCAAGGGAAATTTTATTAGCTCCCGTGCACGCGTTCTGCGCGACAATTTCCTTGAAAAATTTCCATCGCTACGGAATTTTATGAACAAAAATATTTCTTCTCGTTCATTAGCGATATTCACCCATAAGTTGCATCGTTTTAATCAGCCTGTACATTGCAAAATTTTGTGGAGTGATCTGAGACTGTGGATTTTTCGTTTAATCTGTACGTCTCGATGTCATTAACATTTTTCATATTTTTCTTTATTAAATTTTTGTTAGATTAGATTTAAATTATTTAAAAAATATCTTTTAACGTTGTACCATTCTTTACGATTTCTGTCGTTTAATTATTCGTTTGTTCCTCAGCCTCGTCAAAATTTTTCATTACGCTAAAGTTTATCGGTGTTTAAAATACCACAGGGACGGCGTTGTTCCCACGATAAAACGATTCAACGCGAACGAACGATAATTCACAGTAATAACTCTCCTTTGACCGATGTTTTTATAATATAACAATCCCCGCGCTGGGATTGCAATCAAAAGGTTCAGAAAGTCCATTCTTCCCGGCTTTTCACCGAGTTTATCACGGAACGAGTCGCTCCGTCCCTTTGAAACCATCTTCCAGCGCAAATCGAATGGAGGACCATGTTTCTCAATAAGATACCAGGACGTTCGCCGTTTATTACGCCAAATTCGCGCGTTCTTTATCGCGAGAAATATGAAACGCGATGCAATCGATCATTTTACTCGCAGAATTTTTCTTATCGCAACCGTAAAGCCACATATTGCCCAGTAAATATCAAATTTGTTCAGAGAGGATCGCAAAAATGTCCATTAGCTGCGACATTGAATCAGATAGTCAAAATGTAACAAATTGTAAGCGTGATGATGTTTCATGTTTTAAGTAAGACATAATTGAATTTAAAGTTGACGCTTTTTTTTTATCAAGCTGTGATTCTTGAAGTAAAAAGTGTAACTCGGAGCCAGAGAGAAGTCTCTCGAGGCGATACTGGGACAGCAAGAATTATGTCTTTATCTGACTCGGCTCGATACTTATTGCCTCCGTTATTCTCTTAGGAAAGACGCCCCTTTTCCACTCTGACTAATTGGAACAGCTTTTCCTCCAAGAGACTTCTTCCTGGCTCTGAATAATGATTGTGCTCTCGTTAAGTTGTAGCAAACATATTGTGCTTATTATCTTTTATAATTGTGCACCGATCGGTTGTTTATTTCAATATCGAGAAATAATTTAGAGGAGAGACGAATTCAGTTGTGGCGATAGTAAGCAAAAAATCGAATGAAAAATCTGAGAATGTCCAGCGACATTTGCATTATGTTGCAAATTTCGTTCTACTTAGCTCCAGAAAAGACTCGAGTCGTGCGATTGCGTTTCTAAAACAAACAGACAGAGCGTCACAGATCGCTGTCCAAATCTTCCATTCGAAAGAGTAACAGGTCTTATCTATTCTAAAAGAGGATCGTGAACTTCTGCTATTATATATAGGTTTGTTTACGCTGCTGGAAGAAATTCGCGTACCAGAGGGGAGGTGTTTTTTATATTTTTATGCAGCCAGTGGAAGGCAAGCGGAAAACACGTACGAGCTTGCGCGTCACGTTATATCGCGAGGCTACAGTCGGCGAGTCCCTCGAGAAAACGATCAAAACATGCTGGGAGATTGCGAGCCGCGATGTTATAATTAAAAAATGGAAACTGGCGGGTTGGCGTTGCAAGAACGGGTCGGGAAAAACCGCGAAATTGCCGGAAAGTTTTTCTAAATAAATGCTTTCTGCTGAATATGCGCGAATCCACGTTTCCCTGCTCGAACTTTAAACGAACGCTCGCAGTAATTCGTAGCCGCGAAATAATTCTGTGGATGGAATTGATAATTGATCTCGTTGGTAAAATTGGAGCTTGGATCCTCTGTGAGAATCCTCTCGCGAAGAGGAAGTTATGTTTGCTTAAGGGATGCATGAGTATTTAAAAGAGATCATCGTTCTTCTTCCTCTTTTAAAGAGCTCAAGATTAAGGAAGAACTTAAATTTTTTTAAAATTATCTATCATTTGTTTTTAATATAAAAGTATATATGTTTGCAACACACTTAAGATTCCATCTGGTGATGCAATAATAAGTAGAAGGTATGGTTAAACTTGAGGACAATGTCTGACGGTGACATTTAAAGGGTGCGTATCTCGAACAGAGTCATTGTTCCATGACAAAATACAAGGATTGCGTTATTGAATAGCTCGCTGGAGAATCTTGTTCCTTAAGCTGGATTAGCTTCGTCATCCCCCGTGTCGTATAAATGTCGGAACCACGACAATCAAGCCGCGGAACAGTCTCTTTGGTTATTCAAATTCTTAGTGAAACTAATGACAATGCCTTCGCTCTGGCTGGTACCAGAGATTGAACGAAACTCGGAGATTCCGAGTCGTTTTTCATTAACGCGAAGAATTCAGGCTGAAAGTGCCTTCTGGTTTCTTAGAAGGCGTTCAGATTTGTAGATAATAACGATTCGAGGGAAGAAAACGACCGTGGCTATTGTCGTAACGACGAAGGAAGTAGAAAATTCGAAATTTATTGTATTTCATGTGGCGAACGTTTGAAAATTCGAAGGTCGAGGAATTCGAACGGTCAAAGCCATCTGGAAAAGCGTCCACGTGAAATTACCCGCCCAGTCGGCGCAGTTCGAATCAGAGTTTGAAATTAGGTTAATTTTTAATTAAACACCCCCTGCTGGTGACGTAGAATCAGCGCGAGTCGGCAATGTTATTAGCTGAACTGCGTAATTCGTTATGAGAATCGTCCCCATTGGCAATCGAGAGGAAAGTCGAACGGCATGGGTGTCCATCAGAAAACGGGTCCGCAGAAAACGATCGGAAATAAAGCCGTACGACTGTAATTCGATTTATCGTTCTCCTTCGTCGGCGAAATTAAATCTGATTGACTAATTACGAGCAGCGTGCCCGCGTCTGTAACGTCGTTAGCTTCCTCCAGCAAAGCGCAGGAAGCAAGAATAAGCGAGGCCAGTCGAGGAAAAAATGTTTCTCATTAAAAGCTCGAGCGTTACGGGGACGATTGAGTTTCAATGTAGTCGACGGGGCATCGATTTTCCGGGAGACGCTCGCTAATATGCATTATCGATACCGGTGAAAAGGAAAATTGCATCAAACGAAACCATTTGCGGGGATATCTTCAGCAATACATTTTTAATTATCTGAGGTCTTCCAAATCTGTTTGCTGAATCGATGATATCGCGAAAGGATCGAGGATTATTAACAGCATAAAAATTCGTTTGGGAGATTGCAAATTTTCTCGTGCAAGAATCCATTTCTATTTTCAATCCTAGCGATTCGATATTTCTAACGGAGTTTCAGAGAGGCGAAAATTCGGTGCACATGAGATTGCATCGAACGATTGGTCCACTCTATTGGTTATATTAGTCTATAATAGAAGCTAACACGCGGTCTGACAGTGGCGAGTAGATAAACCAGTATTTGGTCAGACCCTTGGGAAGTAGCGTGTTTGGTTGCGGTCGAACGAAAATGAAACTGCTCATCCCACTGTCTTCACTTTCATTTCCTGTTATTTCTCTTTTTTCGAATCGCCTCACGAATTATCCATTTAGCATAAAACAATCGAATTTCAATCAATTGCACGCATAAAATTGAATAAAAACGATGAGTGATGTTTGAAAGTATTGGCAGTGGATGATTAAAAAGGGGAAACGTCGGAGATCGAGTACGAAATCCGTGTTCTACTTCGTTTCCAAGTGTCTATAGATGAAAGGACGCTTCAATTATCAGAGGTGGCAGAAAGAACCCTCGTTAATTACAGCGACTGTTCCACGGCCGGACACTCGTGCAAGTACTTGCGAACAATCTCGAGTCGCGTAACTTCGTTTTGACGTGCTCGAAATGTTTGAGATGGAACGATAAAGCCGACGTTGGTCGCCGTGGTCGCCTCTGCCGTCACTTGGAAATTAAACGAGTTCAGGGAATCGTCCCTGAACCAGAGAGATGAAACGTTCCACCAGCCGGGAGCAGCCGCATTTTCAAGATCGATCGTTCGTCCCGCGACTGATCTAATTCCGTCGATCGAAATGTAGTCGTTGGAAAAGTTCGTGGATAATGTCGAAGCATCGTGTAAAAAAACGAAACTGGATAACATATCGTTAAACGTGTCCGATTTTGCTGGCGGAATATTGAAACTTTCCATTTTGCTCCGGATTCCATATAGCTTCAAGCATTTCTGTTTAACGCGTATATGTAGTGGCTATAAATGCTGGTGCACCGTTTAGATTCATATATATTAAGTTCCATATCATTTAACACGTTTTGTGACGCGAGGGGCGTATGTGCGAGCAACTTTTAACGTAAACTCCTCAGAAATGAAATTTATTGCTTTATTATATGTGTGTGAACTCTGCAATTTTTACAGTAGCGTGAAGAGCATAATTATCAAGAAAAGTGTGTAGAGTATAGACCAGAAGAAAATTTAATTTAATTGTTCCAAATTTCTGCAATCTCCCATTATTACCACTAATTATCGCTCCAATCCATCAGTGAATCGAGCAGCATTTCTGCAATAAAACTGCAGACTGTCGAGGCTCCCAATTACGAAACACCTCACGCAATTATCACTCGAGTCCACTGATGAACTGAGCAACGTTAAAGCACGAATCGACGAGTGTTATTATGCAACGATCATTAACGACTAATGATCCAGGGCACAGGTGGCTAGTGACGATAAGTACACCTGTCATCGAGACGTGTAATCGCGAAATATCGATCGGACGCGACCAATCTCGTTAAAGCCGCTGCCGCCCGCCGTCCACGTTTCCGGTTGAATTTTTAAATATAAAGCCGAACCGTCAAATCGACGACGGCCAACGGGACGATAATCGAATGGACGTGGCGTTCGAAGCTGCGCGTGCGAAAGTCGATCGTCATCCCTGCGAGTTTCGAATGACATCTCGAAGCGGCTCTAACCACCCTCGCATCTCGAAATACAGTTCGATGCTGCGCGACGCAACCGATTTACCTTCCAAAAGCCTCGTGTGCTCTCAAATCGATGAATCGAGGGGATCGCCTCGAAGTCGCCTGGAATCGCAAATCCCTGTATCGAGTCTGAGTATTAGTTTTTCTCGCAAAGAATTTCTCGCAATGGTTATCGATTAACTTTTTTCTCTAAGATTTATCGTCAGTTATTGGCTCGAGGAATCTTCGTCAAGTTAGATTTTCATTCTAGGAAACTGATCGTTAACCAATAATGATCCTTCGACTCAAGCACTGCATAGCTCCTCGATTGGAAGGTAGATTTTCGCGAACCTTTATTAATAGCTTCGTAAACTATTCTAATAATTACTGACGGTATTAATTAATGAAAAGTAAATTCAATACGGATCCCACGAAACATAGATAACATTATATTCTTCAATTTTCAACGTAGTTCGCATCAAACTATCCTATCAGGACGATGAAAAACGAAACTTTAACGAATGAACGAAATAGAGGCAAAATTGATCGCGTCCAAAGTAATATTAATCCGACAAATTTCTTTATTTCCTGTTACACCAATTTGTCTCGAAACCTCCGATTGTATCTGACAATATTTCAACCTCAAAATCCTGTTTTTTTTTTTTCCTGGATTTTTGTTCCGATCGCGAAAAAAAAGAATTGCGAATTGGATTGGTTTTAGAACCCGCGACATGGACTCTGACCCTTTGACCTTCTCGGTTATATTTCGAAAATAGCCCGTAACACGCCAGCTGCATCTTCGAACGAGCATTTCACGCCATCCGCCACCGCCTTCGCGTTCGCCACACTCGGCGTTCCCCCCTAATGCGCCGGAAGTTCGTTCGCGCCTCCAACACGCGAACTTCATTCATCTACGAAGTAGACGCGGGAATTCCTGTTGCCATTCTGAATAGCTTAACTTGGTGGGAAATACTTGTAGCAACGGGGAATAACGTTTTCTTGCGAAATCAGAGCGACGCTTGGCTTGTTACGTTTGACGATTGGAAAAACAGCATCGAACATTTGTAATAACTCCTCTGTTTTGCGTCCATTTCGACGAAGGTGCTTGCATCTTTTAGAATACAATACTAAATTTAATTTTTCGCTAATGAAAAATGATTCGAGCATTTTCTAATGCTTCGTCGTCAATGTAACTTTAGAAGTTCGTTCAGGATCGACTCCCTCCACGTTCACCAATTTAGATTAAAGAATCACGATATTTGATGTTGTGGTTACTTGAACGAAAATTGGGTATTCGCGAAAGTAGTGATCGTAATCTTCGACAGACACGCTTCGTTGACTGCCTCCAGCCAGGATAAGCTAGGAATATCTGCAAAGAGCATAGTAATGTTTCGCGTGGCGATATCGATTGAAATGCAACGAGCACGCCGGTAAACATTTGATCCCTGGGAGGGAAAGGAGGGCACGGAAAACTATCTGCCTCGCAGAGAAATGGCGATGGATGATATTTAACCATTGTATTCGTGCCTGGGCGTCTGGAAAATTGTATCCGTTCCATTTTCGACAAGTAAGCGCGCTGCGATTAATCGTTGCAGCGCCTTGGCCAAGTTATCGTCGTGGCAAACGGAAAGCTATTTACAGCAGAAATATTCGTTTTATTCTCTTGTTAAAAAAAGAAGTCTGAAATTGTCCTCGTTCCGTCCATTTTCGCTACAATTTCAAATTAAGTAGGTACGTTCTTTGAAGCAGAAATTATCTCCATACAAGGTCGAATAGCTCTTCCTTTTTTGATAAAAATTTTTAACCAGGAAATACGTTCCCTTTAAATTCTCGTGGCTTTGAATTCTCGTTCTAATTTAGAAATTTAAGATCGCGAATTTTTCAAGATAGAACTCATTTCCATGTGGGATGGAATAAATTAATTAAGTAGAATTATCGAAGTAGGTCAAATGGGACGTATCTCGAAATTAAGACCGTTTCCAAATGAAGTACGGTATTAAGGGACCACGTAAATTTTACTTTCGAATGAATGAATTTTTAGCGGGTATATCCTCTCAGCAGGAGTACGAGTAAATCGCGAAAATCACAATGGAAGCGTGCAAGCTGTCTATACATCCATGTACCAACATCGCACACATGAGCAACTTCTTCAATCTTAATTTCAGGAACTCATTTCCTTACCTTGCGAACGTGCAAAGAACACTTGGATGGCATCCAACGCAATCTTGCATGACAGGGCACATAGATAAGAAACATGTTGGAATTTACTGGCGAACGGAAACCCTATGACACGTAACATTCATCCACATTTAATCATCGCAAAATATGAAATATATCAGTCAAATCGAAATGATCACGAGCAACGCCCAAAACCACAGACAAGAATCCCAAGGGGAAGACTTGTAGGGAGGCGAAGATGAGATGATTATCGAGAGAAAAAGAACGAGATTTCCTTCGACTAACTCTGTTATTGAATTCCCAAACGAGAAGGGCGACGTTGCGAAAGATTCATCATATCTCACCCCTGTTTTCTCGTCCCTTGAACCTTTCTTACACCCTTCTGTAACGCGATTAATTCGTACCCTCTTTTATCCGAATCGCGTTAAGTCTATCGAGTTCAATTTATTGCTATATGGGAACAGTGTCGTGAAAAAGTGCTCTTAATTCTTGCTTATACAAAGTGTCCTCTTCCTTAATTTTACTAAAAAAATTATACAAATTCCAAGACCAGAAATTACAAGGAAACATTGTCGATGCATTTCGATGCGAGCTCATCCTGTAATGGCGCATTCTGTCAAGACCTGACACGCTTCACGGGAAGCCAAAGGGATAATGCAGCATCCTGTCACAGCTGGGTAACGAGGAGGGCGATAGTTAACGTGGCAGGATGCTGCTACGCAGATCCTGCGAGCTGAGACACGCGACGCAAGTGAATATCGATCGTAGGCGGGGTAAAGGCTTAGATCGACGAGTTATCCAGGATCACGGTGAATTCCGGATTACAGACGTTGCATCGCCTCGAGACTGGCAATCGATGGGGTGATTCAACTCGACAGGATTCTGCCACACTGCGCAGACGATTTTCATCGTGAAAAATTGACATGGAAAGCGGTGCGCGTCTGCTTCGAGCGGCGATCAGTGCACCGTCTTTCGTGGAAGCTGATTAACCGATTCAGAACCGGTGTTCTACTCGTATAATACCTCGTTGAAGCGGATAATCTGCATGGTTCGATCGAATTGAACGAAAATATTGCTAGCTAGCGATTTAATTGTAAAATTGTAGGAAATAATGCGGTGTATTAACCCAAGATTGATTCATCATACTCAAATTAACTATTAAATAAACGGAAATAGTTGAGAATATTAAGTCCAATGTGGTAAAGGGTATTCGTGTAATATTTGAATTTATTCTATTAGCTCCTTAGCAAGAGCTTTATTAATATAATAGTTGAGAATATCTTTCTTTTAAGAAAGAACTCTGCGGCAGAATCGATGAAATACAATAGAAATATTGTTAAAAGTTATCAGGAGGATTGGAAGTACACAATAAGGATATCAGTGGCGGAACCGATCGCGAACTACTGTCTGGAGTTTAAACTAGCACCAGCTTTCCGGTATAATACTAAAAGCCAAGTTTTTATCCGTTATCTATTAAAAGTTCTCTACCCCTAATACTCCCCCAGGAAGTAAACGAGTTAATTGTTTCTTTTACTTCGGACGATAGTTAAGAAGATTTCATACTTAATCCTGAGAGAAGATTAAAAGAAACTTCTCTCATAGAAATGGAGCCTGACGATGAAGAATGTAGTACCGGAAGTGTTCTTCCTGGACGCGTTTGGTTCCTATCATTAGCGCTCTTTAATCCCCATTAAGAAATTAAATTAAAAATTATCTCGCGCTATCGTAATTCAATCGGGAGTCAGCTGCGCTCGCTCGTAATTCGTTTCTAAAGTGATTAAAAATTAGAGAAGAGAGGAGACGTTTAATCCTCTGCGCGAATATTTCAACGCTTTGTTCCTTCTTCCAAATAGGCTCTGCAAATTCTCTGAAGTGCATTTCAAAATTGCAACTAGCGACAAGTATCGTAGATTAAGTTCCCAGAAAGATTCTAAATATCGAAGCGCTTGTCGAAAGCGAACAATTCGTCTTCGATTGTTAGCCGAGTGCCTCGAAAGTTGAAAGTAACAAGCGAGAGTCGAAACAAAACGAAAGAAGCTTTGAGAGCTGAGAAGAAAATAGGTTGACAAAATTGCAGAGGCAGAATTGAAGCGCAAATCGTTCCGCCAGGCTTAACCTTTAACCGATTAAGCCAGCCAGGTCGTCGACGAAAGTCCTCTTCTTAATCCCTTCCGACACGGTCGCCATCGAAGTTTCTGCCACCATGGCAAGTTATGATCTTCGTCGATCACGCGCGAAACACAAACTCAAGGATCGTCCAACGGCGAACGCAAACAATAGCGATCGATTTCGAAACTATATTAATGCAATGTAAATTACTTTTCCAAGAGAAGATTAGAAACTAGAAACTAAACAATCGAACGATCGTTTGGAAGTGAAAGACTTCTGTTGGATTTTGTAAAATTCCAAACAGCTAGGTGGATTAGTTCGACTCCAATGAATTTATTTCTCAGTGAAACGTGCCTGTGGGACGCAAAATGTGATGGCAACGAAAGTCCCTCGATTCTTCCTGCGCATCAGGTGCAAATAATATTCCCTTCGTGAATGGAGAACGACGCGATCGGCTCTTGAAAAAATCACGCGGCTAGTGAAAAATGACGTCCTCTGCTCGCTGAAAAAGTTCGCGATCTGTTCTGTCATTCGCAGCCGTTAAACGGGAATGAAAAATGATCCGGATCATGAATTATTAATTTATCTATCGGGTAAATGAAGCCAGTTCATCAATCTGAAATTGAAATTACCGTGCGCCATGCACATCGATGATGGTGTCCGCGATGTCCGCGCGTTGGCGAGTTTAATGTAAGTAATTGACATTCGCAGAAACGTATGATCGATTTAAATTCATTGGGTTTCGTTTATTAACGTCGGATAAAATTTATGACGGACGTGTTACAGATTCATGCGACGAGATACGAGAAAAATTTCCAGCATGCCAGTAAAGCGAAATTTAATAAATAATTATTAAAGTAATTTTATTTATTTTTTATTACTCGAGTTTTTCACTTCTCTATTATTTTAATTTCTGACACTCGTAATTATACGAACGGACGGATTTCTCTGCTATTCGTAGATACATTTTTTTCCTTAAATAATTTGCTCTTGCGTAATTAACTTCATTTGTCTAGATAGCTTGCTCGTTAAAGATTTTTCGTGGTCACGAAAAATAGAATATTGTGTAATAAAAGTGAGTTCCTTGTCCGATATTCAACTTAATGGGATGTCCTCGTTATACCCTTTTGAGGAAGAGGAAGTTTTCAGAATGAGATTGCGCGAGTGAGATTGTTAAACCTATAAAACTTATTTCCTCATTTAGATGCATAAAAGAGGAGAACATCCAGCGTCGTGGAATAAAAATATCTGATAGAAATGAGACGTTTGTTAATTTAATTGACGAAGGTAATATGCTACAGAAAATTATCTTGAAATATAATTAAAAACGAAACGAATGATTTCACGTATTCCTAAACTATTAGAATAAAGTTTAAACCTTCGATTCATCGAGAAATCGCTAGACTTTCTCATTTAAATTGAAAAAATTGATCTATCGTTTTATAAATCCATCTATCTCCAACAAAACCGAAAAATTGAATAGTATAATCTGATAAAAGAATCATACAAAACTGAAACCGGTGATACACCAGTCGATTAAAATTGTACAATTCGCGAAACGCGAATAATGTCCCATATATAGACTCGAGCGAAGTTTCGAATGAAATTCACGAGAGCGAGACAGGATTTCCCAGTTTCGTGCGACAAATTTGCGACAAATAAAAAAAAAAGGGTAGAATTAAAAGAAAAAAACGTTCCAATTGACCGTAGCCCGATGACGGTACTATATTTCGTCGAACGCGTTATTCGATCGTCCGTTCGTTTCGTCGCATCGAGAGGGTGAAACCCGGGGGAAGAAGGACGTGAACGTTCCATTTGGTTGAAAATCGTTACCCGCGATTCTCACGCGTACATGTACCAACCGGATAATCAAAAGTGGAATCGCTGCGAATCGATTCGCACGAAGTGCGACTCTTCGTCGCGTTTCTTCTAACAGTCATCGCTGTTCGACGAGAAGAATGAATAAACGCGTTTTCCAAGTTTAGCTGGGGAATTTTGCACGCGTGCAACGTGTCGTTGCATAATAAGGGAAAACAGAAATGTGTAATACATAGAAACGAGCGAGAAGCTCTGATTCTGCTTGCTTCGAACGCGTCCAATGTCTGTCCAATGGTACACCATTCTACTGCACAAACTTATTTTGAAATTGCTTGTAGTTAGGGATTTCTTTCGAGTTTCGCAATTCAATTCGAATAGGTTCAAGAGTTCTGGGTCTCTTGGAAATTTCTAAGAAATTAGTTTAAACGATCGACCCTTAAAAACGCTGTTATTTCTGAAGAAATGTAATTACTTAAAAATGTTTGTTTCTATAGGTTTAATGAATTATTTTTCGTCGAAGAGATGAAAACTGGTTGAACTTAAAGTGGAATGCGTGCGACGCACGTAAAGTCGAGCTGGAGCTTTGTGTAATAAAATTTTTAAGTAATCGTGAGGACAATTTCCACAGGGGCAGCGTTTTCGACGTGGTACAATTAGTGGGACAGTGAAAGGTGAGAGTGTACGACAGAATTACTACCCTGCTAGGTTGAAAAGGGAATCATTTAGACACAAGCCAGAGAAGCTTTAATGGGCTTTCACGAAATACGACCAAGCCTTGCCTTTTGAATATCTCCTGACGTAATTACCTTGGAATTCTTCTGTGGTCGCGTAACGAGTCACTTTTTAAATTAGTTATAACTCGTATTTCAAACGTACTTAAAAATAATTTATTGTCGAAACTAGAGCTGATGGATGTTACATGCCACTTACATTTTTCTTATCATTAAACAATGCATCGTTAATTTTTCGTACAATTTCAACCAACGGCTGATCACAGCAACATGTATCGTCGATTTCACAATTAAGTTAAGTCGATAACGAGTCTCGCGAAGCAATAATTCTATATAAAAGTCTGTGAGATTTTCACGGTATCCCTTTGAAAAGAACCGCAAGCTCGTCCCAGTTTCGAGAACCGTATAGTGCGCTCGTTAGGAAGAGCAACAGGGTTATAAAACTTTGCGCACCCTATTAGGACCGCGAAGTCTATAAATCTAGGTAGCTGGACGCACACTTCCTCGAACAACACGTATCTCTTTTTACTTCCCGTGGAACGTGTCCAACTCGATCAAAGAGGAATGCAACTATCCTTGCAAATAACCAGAGATTGTTGCGTCTGAAAACGAAACGCAGCCAACCAATCTTCGTTTTATTGAGTTTCTCGCAATTAATCGATAGATGAATCCAACGTCGAACGGAGAGTTGCTTTGGTAATTGCGTCAAAAGTGGCATGAATTTTACACTTCCATTTTCATCTCAGTAATCGCTCGATAATCTTAAGATTTCTCAGCCTCCATCTCGATATTAAATACACGATGTCCATCGATCACAAGAGAAGAAATCTCGCGCACTTTTTTGTTTCAGAACTTCCGTGATTAATTAACGACGCGTAACTCCAGATGCGAACAATAACGAATGAAGAACCGTGTTGAATTCGCCATAAAGCGACAAAACCAGCAACGTTCGTTAATCATGGACTGGTAGGTCAACGAGGGTCAGACATCGCGTGTAAATTAAGGAACTCGTTTGTATGCGAGATGATGGCACCCTCCGCGGACGAGCCACCCTCTGTGTAGTCTTATCGATTACACGGCCAGTTTCTTTCGCCTCGTTTCTGAATAATGCAAACGCAACCGACATCCGTAGCTGTACCAAAAATATTCGAGAACGTCGTCACGCGAGATCACGTTAAAAATTGTTCAACGTTGAACCAATCAGTGGGACGCACGACGCGTGCGGGGGTGGTACATCGATTGAGGAGGAAATTGACGCGGCGGAAGTTGCGGTGCGCCTGTTTAAGGGTAGTAAATGAAGACAGCGATAGTACGTCGCTCGATGCGATTAGATTGATTAAAATTTTACCGTCCACATTTCGGTTCCGCCAAAGGGATGAAATACAGTGCCTTTTTACGGCGTCTGAAATTATTTTTACAGTATATAAAGTGGAACAAAAAAGGGAATAAAAGTTCGAGTTCTTTATTCGCCTCGAAACGTCGCGTTCGACCTGCAGAAGAGCTGGAATGACATCTTTGTAGATTAAATTATCTCCGGGGTATAAACTAAAAAGGAGAGGAGATAAAGTATTATTTATCTTCTCATGCGCTCTGGAATTCCACACACGACCTGCAGAAGAGACGGGAGGATAGCTTTTTTATCGCAAAGTTCCTAGAATATTCCCGTGAGATGTTGGTATAAAAAGAAACTAAAAGGAATATTCAATAACGATAATCAAAGTCGGAGACATAAAAATTCGTTATGTCTGTAATACTACATCATAAGTATAAAAGCTTCTTTTCCAAAGGACCGAAGGAAGCTGCTGCGAATGAGAAATCGTCGCAGTTTCGCGTAAATTGCTTCGAACGTCTGGAGTGTTTCAGAAATTACACGGAACAGATTTTATCAATTTAATACGATAATTTTTAAAGCCAAAAAGCGCACGAATTATTCCGATTTACCAGAGAAAGGCGGCGAGCAGAAACGACCGAGTGCGAGGCGTGTAAAATTCAAATTCATCGAACTTTCCTCGTGAAATCGGTTTACTAGAGAAGTACCCCGTTCCCGCGGGAAATACCCTTCGATTTTTATGCCGAATACGTGGCTGCAAGCATCCGCGCTCGAGTGTTTCCGCATTTCCCGTGGCCGTAACGTAATTACAGCCGAGGAGAAAAACCGTCGGTGAATACTGATGCGATTAATTTCGATCGTTGCAGAGAACGCGAGCCGTTGGTGCAGGTTGGACGGAGTTTGGAGCAATTACAGCAATTACAGCCTCTGCCACAACGTACGCGAGCCTGCGATCGAGGGTGGAGCGATCATCTCGACGACCATCTACTTCGTGGGGTACATCATCTCTCTGCTCACGCTCATCATCGCTGTCTCCATTTTTCTTTATTGCAAGTAAGTCAATTACTTCTTTTTCTCCAAACTGCAATTCTGCTTTAATTATCTTCTCAAATGTTTCCGTATTTTGGAGCCAGACTAACTCGAGTTCGTCTCGCGCAAAGTGTCTTCTTTCTTCATTTCATTGGAGAACGATAATGATATGGTTTTATTAAATTATAGATTATTCAATTGCTCGAATTTTTATAAAAATTGATGGTACATATTTGTAGAGATATTTATCAGCAGAAATTATTATCGAGAACATTTCGTCTTCGAATATCATCCGCGAGAACCTTCGTCTCTAAAGAGAATATGGCAACAGGTAGAGAGCTGTACCGTCCACTGTGCGCCAGCGTGGAAATAATTAAGCGACATTATGGTTACGTTATCTGGTTGGGTATTCAGGTCAAAGGGTAACGAGCGGACGGGTCACGAATCCCGGAAATACAGCGTAAACTTCGGATAACGTGCCACTTCGTGCCCTCTTTGCCTCCCGGAAACGGCGAATATTTTATTAACCGTATTCAGGCTTCGGAATTACATACTTCCGAGGCTGATCCATGGTTTCCAGGGGATGTAAATTATTAAAGCCACGGCTTCCGTGAAATTGTTGCTTGCCCGGATGAGGTGTACGCTTTTCCGGGATCCCGATACGTCGCTTCTAACTTCCCTCCCCTCTTGGCTATCGATTACGCGAGTTTAATGGACCAGGACTATTCTTTTGTACTTTTTATTTCTCCTCTTTCGTTCGCGTCGACGTGGATAGGTGATATATCGATGAAGAATGTTCGCCATGAAAGGAACAAGCGTCTTTTGAATCAACGTTCGAGAGAAAAAGGGTGTCCTTTTTTTGGTTTTCTTATTTTGAAGGTTGCATCAAGCAAGTTTGAGTCGTTCGAGTTAATTTTCTGAAATGATACAATTAATTTTTTATTCTCATGTGATATTTGTATCAAGCTTGATTTCGCGAGCACCCACATAAATTATTTTCGAGACCAATTATTCCGATATAAAAAATTAACACAGCAAACGCTCGATACGTTTCACAGCTGGATAATAATTAAATTAATAATTGTACAATTTCATAATTAATTTATCACGCAATCATTTGCTTGCTCGAATAATCTGACGTATAATTATTTCAAAACAACTTTCCAGCTAAATAGAATAATGCGTTATTTGAGTAAACATTTTCCAATCGACATCAATACCTAGTGAATTACTAAAGAAATTAATTAATAATATCAAACTACCTTATCTCTTAATTTTCTTAATTTTTCGAAAATAATTAGAGACAATAATTGCTGGTCGAATCAAAAGAATAGTAAAATGCTTTCACATAGCCATCGTCGACTGAATTAAACGTTTAGTGCCTCGATTAAATTGCTCTAGTAGCTTCCGCTAACACCCACGGAGTCATTTCGTCCTGTCTTTTCGTAATTTCCTAAAATTCCAAACCGTGTACCAACTACCCTTTATAGTTACCAGTAACTGCAATCTGGTACACGTACTAATGGCCAAAAAGTCTCAACGTTAATACGTATCACTGTTACGATTATATCCTGTTGAGCAGATTCTCCGCAATACCGTCTGTTCAATTAGTTCGCACGAGTATATAACGTCCCAAAAATCAACTTTAATTTCTACCAACGCAAAATTACGTGTAAATATATTATAAAATATTGTGCGAAGCTAACTTTATCAACTTTACACGCGAAAATTCCTGCGTAGTAATTTCCTCAGTCTCTACTAAACGTTGCTCCCTTCATCCTCCGTTTCGGTCAGTTTGGTCCAATTAAAAAGCTTTCGCGGTAAAATTAACAAGCTCGAAAAACGCATTTGCGGTGCGTCGCGGGTTCGCGTTATCCAAAGATATTTTATTCATCCCTGGTTCACCGCGACGATTACCCCTTTTGACGAGAGTAGGTCGGAAAGGGGTTAGCCTGCGGCAAAAATTAGCTCTTTATTCACCGACAGGGGCACAAAAGAGCCACCCACTGTCATTATCCTCTCGTCTTGGCCCTCTGTTCGCGTGTCAGGGTGATTTCTTTGGGGCGATTCGAGGGATCGCCATGGGATCGCTTTTGTGCGCTGAAATAAATGTATGTATACCACCAGTGGGTTACCTCGCTGTTCCATGATCTTCCTCAATAATGCATAAATGGCGCTTCCTCGTTCGTCCTTATTCGAACAGTTACTCCCACGCAATCGAGGAAGAAGTCGCGTTGTCGCTTGGTCTAACGCATTTGCAGTTCTCCAATTGGAAAGTTACTTTTAACTATCGATTATATCGCAATCTGCAATCAGTAGTTGGTAATTAAGAATATTAGAGAGAAAGGAAACTATCGTTGAGGGAGAAGAAACGAAGGATCGACCAGGAAACGAGGAAATCATACATTGATATTAATACTTTTAAGCGGAAGGACACGAAATGGAAACGTGAAACGCTAAATTCGTTTCATACGTTCAATTTCGTGTTCTCCATTCGGCCATTACTCGCGCGGATGGGCGAACATCCGTCCAACAATTGATCGCAGTTTTTGCGGACGCGGCGAAACACTGCCGCAGCTGTTGGAAGCTAATGGCTGCTATAAAATGGTTGTTCGAAACGAATTTTTGTGAATCATGCACGATGACGCAAAAGGCTAGAAGGAATTCGCGAGTGAATTTCGTTAGTTGCAGAACGTAATGGCGAGCAGTGTATGTTATGAGTTCGTTTAACTCGAAGGTGCGGAAATCGAGCCACCCCTTTCTATCCTGCGAATTCGTTTCGGCTGATTTTGCGAAGTTTTTAATACGATTTGCCCCTCTGTGCGTGCTTCGAACCGTTCGCGTCTATCTAAAAGCGAATAAAATAATACACGAGTTAATCTCTGCAGAGGTTTTTTTTTTATTAAAAAATTCTGCTGGTCGCGCTCCCGCGATGTTGACGCTTTGGACATATTTTTATCAGCATTTTAAGTAAAAGTTTATTCCCGTGAACGTTGCAGGAATTTTATGCATTTCATTTAATGCTTTCGTCTTTAAAATTGCGCTCCAATCCTTATTTATGAATAGAAATTCTCTTCTAGATTAAAAGAAGCGGTCGACGTCGATCACATTTATTCTTCTCCGAGGCAAATTAAATTCTGCCTGTGGAAGAAATTAAGCATACGTTAATTACTTTAAAATATAGTACAGTAACAAAATGCAGAGACGCAGAGTATCAAAAATATCGTCCTTCTTATCGAATTGTCGTACATAAAAACTGCAGGGAACTCGCAGTGCTTTACTTTATAACTCGCCCAGTAAACCACGAAACCATAAATTCTATTCGGACACAGGAACTGAGGACAAGCTCGAAATATCTACATTTTCCATTGGAACGTGGTCTAAACCGTATAAACGATCGCTGTTGCGGTGTCCCTGTCGGCGTCTGACTAATTCGCCTCTGTTCTACTGGAATTACTCGGCCCCTGTACATGGTCGCGCGACATTCATCCTGAGGATCGAGGGAACAGTTCCCAAACTCGTCGTTCTCGTCTGGATACGCGAGAAATTCTCTTTTCTACGAAACGACCTCGCGATTCGCGATGCTGTTGGATTTATTACAATCGAAAAAGATTATATCGCGCCACTCGACTATCTATCCTTCATTTATGACTTGTGTACCACTGGTCAGTAATTAAATGCCTCTCGAACGAGCCACGTATTTGTCACTCGAACTATCTTGTCCATATTTCTGTCACGTAGCCTGAAGATGTGGTTACGTTCATTTCGAACGGAATTAATCAATCCATGACTCGTTGTACGATGATACTCGATCAAACTGCGGCTGAAATCGATAAACGTCCCGGTTAACAGATTAATAGTGAGTATAAATATTAGACAACGCGACGAACGTGTTCTCGATGAACCACTGAAACTGAGCTGAAATATCATTCGAATCTTGGCATCTGAATTTGAGAAATAAATACAGAAAATTGATTAGAAATAACGGAATAACTGCATCTGGTTTTTCCTTCGTTTTCCTGCTCTCAGCTGGAAACGGACGAGGATAGCAGCTCGTTTAAGCAATAGATCGTATCTTTTACACGGCTTTTGTAGTGGAAGCGTTCCATTCAGGATGAAAATAAATACCATAGGACCTGAATGGCGTCCGTAGCGAAAGGAACAGCGATTTCTGGGATACTGTTTCCAGAGCGTTCTCTGCGATCTGAACGGCAGCGCGCGAATAAAATGAAGAATTTTTTTTTTCTCCAGCGTATCGAGCACACGCTCGTTTTCAAAGGCACTGGGCACGATGAATGCCATTAACGTAATGCAAGCTTCCGTTCTGGTTACCAGGACGAAAAGCGATTCTCGCAGCGTCGGCAAAATAATATCGTTACTTCGAAACGTTGCACACGGTATTGTATATTAACGAAGCCCCAGGAGAACTTTAGTAATTTTATCGTAAAACGTTCGCAGTTCGTATATAATATTAGCAACGACAGTGCAATTACCCCGTTTCAGTGTACAGGGTGATTCACTACTCGTGTGACAAATTTTTACAGCTAATACTATTAGAGTTAATAGAGTTAATAAGAAATGATAGAATAAATACCGCGAAAAAATTTGTCACACGAGTAGCGAATCACCCTATATATTTAATTATGCGTGTTTAATGAGAAATTCTTGCTTTGACAAGCAGAAATCGATTTTGCAGGTAGGAAAAGTGCGATTAAAAAAATTTTAATCAACGCTGGAATTAATCAGAGAGGATCTCCGTCAGGTTTACCTTGGCAACCCTTGTTAAATGGCCGAGAATGGAATTTAAATGAAAAATGAACGGGAAAACGCGATGAAAATATCACTTGTTAATATAATTATCATTTGGGTTTATTTTAGGTGGAATTTTTGTAACGTTTGGTTATTTTGAACCTTCTTTACTTTTTAATAATTGATAAATGGTAATACCTTTAAGGAGTAATTGAAGTACTGCTTCTATTACACTGGTTATATGGCGCTTCTGACTACGGACTGTCCATTTTCCCTTACATTTTATGCTTCTTGGTTTTGCGCATTATTCCTCCATCACATTTTGCATTATTACACGAATGCATCTGACGTACACATAAAACAATATTCTCTCGAAATGTCACGTTATTTTATATCCATAAAACGAGATATTAATATGCTTTATGAAATAGAATCGATACTAACGATGAAACAAATCTTTTTGTTAATTATTATTTAATTTCGCATCCACTACTTTGATCACTAACGATAACAACTATATATTTAAAAACTACCATGCGATACGACACAATTTAATCCTTTAAGTCCTTTTTTGAATTTTTTACAGGGAACTGAGATGCATCAGAAACAACATACACACGAACCTGATGTTTACCTACATCCTCGCAGATCTGATGTGGATTCTGAACAACGTGATGCAGGTATTTTAAAAATAAAATTCTGCTGAAGCTTCCCCCTTCGACTGTCGCGGAGGACTCTCTCGGTTTCGCGCGTAGAAATCTTTTTGTTCTCGAGGGCGAATGAAAACCAAAGGTTCTTTGTGCGCCATCGAGTTCATGGTTTCCTTTAGATCGAAGGCGTTCGTTCTAAACGCCGGGAATAAAAGCTTCGCCACTTGTTGCTGAAACATTAAATTATAATGGCCCTTTGGAAAGGGTAACGCGTTTGAAGTCCCTCGTGAAACTCGAAAGAAGGAAATTTATTTTCGCGCGCGCTACGACGTACAATTTTTAACAGACGTATCACCTGTTCCCGTGTTAATTTCATTACTTCTCTGTCTAATTAAAACAATTAATATTATTCAAATGCACCGTAGACCGAGGCAGTGGACGAGGAGAAATTTTTAACGCGCTCAGACTCCGACAAACAAGCGAGATTGAAGTAATTCACGGAACGCGATGAATTTATAATTAGCGAACGGCGCACGAAACGAAACTGGACGTCAATTTTCTATATCTCCATCCAATTAATTATGCTTGCGCAGCTTACACAGAGGGATTATTCGAAACACGACGGACGGTAATTCAAAGATAAGTCAAATATACGTAGCAAACGAACGTTACATTGTTAAATGTAACATTTTTCATGAAAATACTTTCAGAAAAGATCCTCAACTCGTAAAGCGTCCTTCCAACTGTGTCTGCACGGGAAAGTGCGATTAAAAATTCCTTACGCGCAACCAGATCTTTATTTTACACCTGTTAAACGCTAAAATAAACGCTGCAACGCGAAGAACATCGAAGAACATCGCTGAGCTAAAATTCGAAAATATCGCGATCTCCAAATGAAGCTAATTACCGTGGCAAATTAATCTAAAGAGCAATCTTTTACGCGATACGTATTCGTTCACTGATTGCAAAATCCGTAACAGCCACTAACGAGCCAGTGGTAAAGGAAAATTAATTACGATCGCGGTGTGGTCGATGCATGTTTGATTTTTTCAATAATCAAAAGGCCAACAAAGAACGCAATTGTGTTGCGATTGGACCCACCTCATTGAAATTTGGTCACATAGTCACTTTTATTAATTACAGCGTATCCTTTGGCCATTCTTCTCGCTCATGCTCATTCAATTAATTACTCTTCATAATTTACAAGTATAGCATCGACTATTCGAAAGGATCTTCCAGTTCTTCTTAACAAAAATTTCCTTCTTCCTTTTCTTCGAAAGAAAAAGCGATTTTCTTCTCTTTTTTTATAAAGGAAAACCAGAACTTTCCTGGCTTTTCTTTCGAAAGTATTCCTTCTTCGTTCTTCTCTTGAAGACGAGGGGGTGCTCTTGACACTTCCTTCTATCGATTCTTCTTGAGGAAATTCTAATTGTCTTCTCCATCACCTTCGATCTCCCATCTTTCTCTCCTTCTCGATTTCAATTTATTTATTTCTTTACGAGCCAATGCATTTATCTACTTCGATCAGCAACCATTTAGACACATTTTGTATAATTAAGTTTAGTAATAAAAATCATTTTTTATAAACGTCTGTAAATAGAGATTCGTCTCTTCTTCTTTATAAAAAAAAAATAGTTAAAGTACCTGTAACGATTTGAAAGTACAAAAATCAGATGTAATCGCACAGTTTCCACTATTTTCTGCAATCTTTCTTGATTATTCTGCATTAGAACATAACGTTCTGTAGGGGAAAATGACGCTCCGTTAGTAAATGTAAGGTTTTCAAGATAGACTCGTTTGTAGACGAAAGCGGTTCCACGTGCTATATAGAGATAAGAATTTTCATTAGAGAGGACCGAAATTTGCACGGGTATAGCGCGCAGCTACCTCAAGTTTTTGCATAAATGCAAAACGAACGACTGTACGTGTCCATGGGACCGTCGAATGTTAGTTCATCACGATTCATACGCTGTGAACGGATTTTTCATCCGAGTAATTATTTTCCAGGTCTCCATGCAACCGGACGTACCAACCTGCGTCGTTTTCCTGGTCCTCCTCAATTATTTCCAATTGACCAATTACTTCTGGATGTTCGTGGAAGGTAATCAGACTGAATTCCTTAATGTTCTGCACTGTAACTCGCAGCTGCTTGAATAATTGTAATATTACGTGTAGAATTCCTCTAATCTTTCTTTTTTTTGCAACATGTGGCAGTATATATATGTACTGTATATTTGTTTTAGGCTTATATCTGTTCCTGCTGGTCGTGAAGACTTTCACAGGCGATAATATCAAGTTGAGGCTGTGCCTCATTATAGGCTGGGGTAAAGTTTCATAATATCCTCTTTATCCCTCGTCTTTGGCCCTGCAACCACCCTTGCTTCAGCTCCAACTCAATCGTGTTCTTCCCTTCTTTTGAGAAAAAAGAAAGCTTCTTAATTCCGACAAAAGTATGAAGATGTTATCGATGCATACATTTTCTCATCTTCTTCATTCTCTTCTTTTATCGAAGAACTTTTATTTCATAAAAGCGTTATTTTCTTCTTGAAATTGGTAAATACTGTTAACTTTCGAGGAATCGATTCGGGAATTGAATCAATAATGCCTCGTGAATCACAGGAACGTTTAAATAGATTCTGTAATTAAAGCTAACAAATGGTACCTTGAAAGCGTTGCGTTATTCGTACCTGGTGTGCATTGTTCGGAGTGTTTGGAGTAATTTCATTCGAATTTGAAGCATTGCTGCAATTATCCTCTTTGTGCGCGAATAAATGATTAAATTTCCAATTGACACGACGCGTGCTTGAACGTGATAGCATCGTTCGCTCTAAATTTTGTAGACACCTGTTGGATAATCACGTTCTAGATTAATTGAAATTTCATACGATTCTTTCTCTGGACTGCGTAACACGAACACAAGTAAAACGTTCCAAACCCGTTACGTATGCCATGAACTGCGTGTTGCAGGGGCCTATTGCTTAATTAAAATTTTAAATTATCTAGAAACGGAAATTTTTAATTGAACTTCAAATATCGTACGTTAATCTAGCGATTTGAGTAGAATTTCTAATCTAAATTTGCCATGCGTACACTCAGAATTATCTCACAGAGGTACCTGTTGGCAAATGAAATTTTGAATAATACAAAACTTGGCGTGTTGCACCTTTTATTTCTGCAGAACTATGAAATTCGCTAGGCCAAATAAGATTTTTTTAATTGAATTTTAAATAATGGTGATTAAAACCCAGTGATTCAAATGGAACTTTGAATTCCGGTTTGTTAAGTACACAGAGGGAATTGCATAGGCAGGAGTATATGTACGCATAGTATAATGCATGAAACAACTCGACTGAATTCTGTGCTGTAAATAATGTTGATCTAATTCTAGGTGTACCGGTTCTTTTCATTACCATGTGGGCTATTGCAAAGGCGGTGGACGAAAGCATTATGACTCAACCGAACCAGGTAAAAAAATCGAATGCAATAAATATTACACATTCAAATAGATTAGGAATACAAAATGTGAATAGTTTTGAACGTATAATTGGTATAATCTACACTATCAACGCGATCATTCCTGCCAATCGCTAGACAAGTGCGGTTTCTTCTTGGAGGACTGAAAAATCGATGAACCGTGTCGTCAAACACCTGAAATCATCCATAACTCGAGTATCGAGTATCAAGAAATGTCGGATCAGAGTTTCAGGACACGATTCACCGTAATACGCCGACGAAATACGCGACACGAGGAGAAAAGTAAAACAAAACGTATAACAGTCGATACACAGAGGGTGGAGAGCACGGTTCCCTCCCGTGGGATACGCGTCAATCAACGTTCAGAAATGTTTCATCGTTGGAAACGTTTCGTCTTGATAGAATCATAACTTTCCTCCAGTACAACCAGGCGAACCTGATTTTACGAAAAATGATTCTACACTTTATTTGTGATACGTAAATTTATGCAAATGTCTCGCCGTATCGAGCTGTCTTTTTTCAAAGCTGCTATACAATCCGCGTTTTATAGCTATATTTTAGAATCCGCATCAATCAGTAACTGAAACTAGCATTAAGCAACATGTTCACTGTACCATGCGTTACATGGTGATGCATGGGCTCGACTTCCTGCACGAACGTCCATGCATCACATTTAATATTACAGGAACAGCTAATGTTACTTCTGCGGACGTACAAATAGCGACTGTGCTTGGCGTTGTTCAGCCTACATTTGCTCGAGTCGTTCAAATGCAAGTCCTGAAGGATCGTATAAATCTCGAAGAGGGCCTAACTAGTGTTATACGATATTCTAATCATGAATACGATAACGAAAAATTGAACTGTATCAGTCACAGATAGTAACTTAAAAAAGTAGACTTTGTTAATCACGAATAGCAATTGAATTAGCCAACTTAATTGATCTATGGGATCGCTATTAACTATAATACTTTAGAATCTCGAAGAGGGCCTAGCTAGTACTATGCGATATTCTAATCATGAATACAATAACGAAAAACTTAGCTGTATCAGTCACAGATAGTAACTTAAAAAAGTAGACTTTGTTAATCGCGAGTAGCAATTGAATTAGCCAACTTAATTGGTCTATGGGATCACTATTAACTATAATACTTTATAGCTAGTTAGAATCGCTCGTTTAATTTCCCAGGGGAAATCAGTATCTGTGTATCATCTTGTGCCTCAAAGCGCGACAGAATTCTCTTATAACATCGTACATGAATAAACACTTAGAATGGAGGCATTAGCGAAATGAGCCCTTTGCGTTCCACAGAAGAGAGAAACCTCAGAACGCTCGCTCGTAAAGCAAGCTGAGTTCTTCCAGTTCCTACTATCTAACAAATCTAACTGTGTTCGCAGGAAGTCGCATTGGGCAAACATTGTCCCTGGATGGTGTCGCATCCTTATGACTGGTTCTACCAAGCCCCAGCTATTTTGGTGCTGTGCGTGAACGTCGTCTTTCTGTTCATGATCATGTGGGTGAGTATGCACAGTAACTGGGAAAAATATTAGTACACCCTTGAATTCTCTCTGAAAAAGTCTCTAAATTCAAAATATTGCTTTTCCGCTACGATTACCCTTGCCAAAGTCTGCTTTACCTCTATAATAATCTACTATGAAAAGAAAGAGAGAATGAAAAGGTGCTATGTGTATAGTTTTTACTGTAAAGTATATGTTCTACGTGTACATAGCATTGTTTCGAATTGGAGCAGAAAAGAACATAGTGTGTTAAGAGAATTTCAAAGTCTTCGATGCGTGAATATTTTATACGCGCGTCCGTATCCACCTGAAGGACTTATCTGACACAATCCCCGCGGGCGAGAGACTTGGGCTACGCTCTGTTAGTTTCTCCGTGGAAAACTTCCGCAGGGACTATCGAATCGATCGCAGAATGCAAGCTCGAAGGATCACCGTTGTCGTGGATAAAACCTTTCCATCTAATCCTGCACAGAACTGGAAATACGTCTTACGGGCCACGGGGTATAGCACACAATGGAAGCTCGGCTATCCAAACAACGGATGCTCGAAGAGATGTGGCTCGCGTGGTTGCCAATATCTCTTGTTGCTCGTCGATATCGATACCTTGAAAAATACCTTAAAACGCGTCATCTTTTTTCAGGCGAACATAGAGTCGCTCGATCGTTGGAATAGCGTAGCGCCATGCTCAGTTCGGATAACCAGGATTCCACTCTGCGAGAGCGATATCAATGTCACTCTGTCCGCGACACTCTGCGAGCGCTCGAACATCGCTTTGAAATTCGTAGGATGGACAGTAGTGCTCTATGATCCTGGGTTCCGCCCGTTACAATGCCTGATACGTGCGCTCTGGTCTTCGCAATTGCGTCAGAGAAGATGGACCGATAGGAGCTGTGACCAAACCAGACCCGCGTTCCTTCCGCTAGTCAATTTTCCAGTTCTGCACGGTGTCAGCTATGCGGGATCGTGCCTCCCCCGTTCCCTCGTTATTCCACGATAATTACGCGTTCAAACGGTCAATATCTACTGCCAATAATTCAGAACTCTCAGTAGTATTTTCAACATACAACGCGCTTAATTATTAACAGAATACATTAATCGTTTGAACGTCTCCTGAGAGATATACAAATACGTATCAAGTGGTATACATAAATGATAACGTTGCACGGTACGTTAAGTGGTGCACATAAACGATAACGTTATGTAATATGTATCAAGTGGTAGATACATAAATGATAATACTCGAAACGCAACGATAAATGTGCCCAATGGTGTACACTGATAGTCCCGTCCTATTGTTAGGCCACCGTGGCGGAGTAACGGCGATGGGAAGACTTTTAAAGCTAACATAATAAAAGTGTACGCGCACAGTTTGTTGACTCAACGTTGTCACGGTGCCGGAGGAAATTAAAGCGAGCAGTTGGCTTGAAAAGTTAATGAGCGTGGACGGCGGAGGGCTATTCTGGTATTCCAGGACGGAGCTTTGATAGTATAATGACGAACTGTACAAAGCAGCTCGCTTTGAAACGAAATTTTTGGTCTCACCGCGCGCGCGGTTAATTGTGCGATGAAATTATTATTATACGCGGAATGAGGGTCGTTCGACGGGCATCGTAGCGAGCTTTGCGATGATTGATCCGTCGACGCGAGGGCAACAACGAGTTTGTATCGATTTCGAATCATGCTTTCTGCCTGTTAAATCGCTGCGACGATCCTTAAATTGCAGGTGCTGATTACGAAACTCTGGTCGGCGACTAACGCGGAAACGCAGCAATATCGGAAGGCGAGCAAGGCGTTGCTGGTGCTGATACCGCTTCTAGGAGTGACGTACGTCTTGGTGCTGACTGGACCCACGGAGGGTCAGGTTGCTAATGCATTCTCCTACACTCGCGCTGTGTTGCTTTCCTCCCAGGTAATGCAACAGGGGAAGGGTATCTCGTTACAAAAGCGTCGAGCAAAAGTTTCCAATTATAAAGAGATTCGTGACAAATTGCCTTTCGATGAAACATGCATGTGACGTGTCTTGCTTCAGGATTTTAGACTATCGTTGTTCAATTCCTTTTTTGAAAAATTAGCAGAGAGATTTTATACATGACATTTGATTAATACTCTTCCAATTAAATGTTCTAATTCATTTCAGCATCGATTACAGATGTAGGAATGAATATGCTACAACTCGTATGTAACAGACTTGTGACACTGTTATTAATTATATTCATTTGTACGACTGGAATACTAAATTATCTGCAAATTACATTCCACGGATTTTGTACCCATCTGTGTGTAACAAAACTTCGAGTAATGTTAATTGATTAATATTTACTGATTAATTAGTATTTATAATATTCATATGTTTAGTATATTGAATACTTATGATTTGCAGCGCTTTAGAATGATAGTTAGACAAAATGTTGATGACCTGTTGATATATTTCCAGGGGCTGTTCGTCGCGTTGTTCTATTGCTTTCTAAACACGGAAGTCCAAAACACGGTGAAACACCACATCGTACGATGGACCACGGCTCGCGATTTGGATACAGAAAGAAGGTATTATAACAATTGGTCTCCCCGTTCAAGAACAGAAAGTATAAGGTATTCTATTCCCTTACTCCGTAATAAATGGTGTAACAATCATTGAACTGTTTGACTGCTCGATTTTCGTTTTAGGAAGACTCATGCATTCCTTACGATTTGAAACAAAAAAAAAAAAAAAAAAGTAGAACAAACACTTGCGATACAAAATATAATTCTCTGATCTGGTTAAAAGAAAGTATAAAATCAGGATGGTTGAATAGGGATAATTCTCTGGTTCGAAATAAATACACGTGAACGATGTAACTTACATTGATCAGCTTTCTCGCAATCCTCGATTTTTGTTCCAAAAAAAAAAAAATAACGCCTGTATTTCCAAGAAACTGTGAACAAAAATGTTTTACCATTTTAGTGAATTCTAAGAACTTTTGTGCTTCGATTTGGCTAAAATCCTGACAGTATATTCCTTCTATATAAAAACGATATTTGCAAGAAAGATAATTTTTTGTATATTTTAATACTTTTATTGTAATTTATTTTATATTTGCCGCTTTAGAGGTAAGAGAGAGAGAGAAAGATATATAAGAAAGCTATAGGAAAGAGTGAGACAGATGCTATCCACTCTACTTTAGAACCCGTGGCGCCATCTCTGTGAAAAGTGCTCAAACTGGTCGCTCAGCGTTATCGACAGCGAAGTGAACTCCTCAAACACTAGCGCCATCTCTGAGGAAAGTATTGAAACTAATTCCCAGACTAGTTCAGCGCTTCTCCAACAGATGGCGCTAGTGTTTGGGGAGTTCACTTCGCTGTCGATAACGCTGAGCGACCAGTTTGAGCACTTTTCACAGAGATGGCGCCACGGGTTCTAGAAGAGGGTCCACTTCGTCTGTCTCACTCTTTCCTATGGCTTTCTTATATATCTTTCTCTCTCTTACCTCTAAAGCGGCAAATATAAAATAAATTACAATAAAACTATTGACATTTATATAAATATACATACAGTAAGAGCAAGGCGCAAGTAACATTACAGTGCTTTTACTGTGACAAAGTTGTGTTGTCGAGGTTGGAGAACTTTTTAGTTCCGTAACGTCACTACTTATTTTATCGACGTATTGTAAGATAAGATTACAGTACTATACTTATTATGTAAAGTTAAAACAGCGTGGGATATGATACTTAGAAATATTCCAGGTATTCGCATATTTTGTAGCTTCAGTTTAATGTAAATCCTTTTAAACTACTTGGATCTTAATTTTCAAGCCGCTGAAAATCCTTCTTGTGAAGATCGTTTTTATAGAAAATGAAGCTGTCCGCAAAATCTCAGCTAGAAAGACACTCATACATTCCTTAGGATTCTAGAGAAACGTGGAAAACGACATGTAACCGTATATCTAATTTGTCGTCCGTTTAGAAAGGTGCAGAGTCAGAATGATTAAAATGGGGACGATTTAGAATAGGTAATCGGTTTTGGATGCGTTAACGGTATGATTTACAGATTGTACTGCCCCCCGTCGAACCCATACAGGAAAAGGGACTCATCCGTAAGCGAGACGACCACCACGACCGTAATAGGATTAAACTCAACCACCACGTTCTTGGATAAATCGAAGAAGCCAATCTCAGAAGATCGGAACGAATAGGAACGATTTTTATCAGATTACCTCTGCGAAGGACCGATTAGAGTTGTTGTGTAACGAAGAATACGCTAAGCGTTTCTATTCCGCTCTGGATGTTGTTAAGCGAATCAAGATCTAAGAAATACGCGATACTTTTCTTTTCCAATATCTGATAAAGATGGAAACGAAACTTGGAGATTGAACATTGTTATTTTACAAGGGAAATGGTTTATTACGTTAGCATTTGTATTTATAGAGAGAAACATTAGTTATTCTGAATCTGATTAGCAACGAAAAGGAGTAATGAGTAAAAGATAAAATAATTGTACTTTTCATATCAAAAGTCTAAGCATGCTTTAATTCTCGTTGGAATTCATTTTTATTACATTCTTTTTCTTTTCTTTTTTGTTAATATACTGTTATAATTAATTCATGAATAATTATGTAAACTACTGCATTTCGATATAATGGGAATTCATTCGTTAATGTCTCTTAAAATACAATTTCTTTCTTTCATTTTTCTAACAGATAACAATCCATTTAGTCTCTCTTATATTCTTAAAAAATAAAGGGAGGAATAAAATAACGCTCCAATCAAACTATAATTACTTATGATAGACCCATTAGGCTTTAATTTTATAATCAACTCTCCCTCCTACGATGTTATGTATAAAATTATCATTAATTACGTCTGTTTTACAATTTTTATATCTCTGCAAAGAAATGCTAGACAGAAATAAAGCTACATCCTTGTGAAATAACAATTTCTAGACTTCCAAGAATCTTTCAGTTCATCAAATTCTTACAAGAACGTGTAACAAATATTTCTCAGATTTATAATACATTATCTAAGTAACAGTTTTCGCTTTCTCGCTGACTCTAAAGTTTTTAGAGAAAGAGAGAAAGAGAGAGAGAGAGAGAGAGAGAGAGACACGCTGGATACAGAGACTCAAATGTTTAATGCAACAATATGCTAATACTTTCGTGGGAATAATACATCGATTCGCCGTGAGGAATGGTTGGAGAAAATTAAAATAGATTCTAAGGTATTGCGTCAGTGGTTCAACATTTTATTTCGAATTACTATTTGCGATAGAAAAATGACGCCCTCTCATTCTCTCCCATTCATACATACGTTCATTCGCCCCCTGCTCACTTTCGCCACCCTCCTCATTCGTTTCCCTCGTCTTCCCTCTCATTTTTCTCTCTTTTAATTTCTTTAACTTCTCGTCTCGCGTGTCTGTCCCGCTCGAGAAACGCGAACCGCGTTCCTACCGGAGGAAAAATCGATTTCCTCGTATTTTAAACGCTACGACACCCGTCATCATACATCCACGAGCGGACTCCTGTAAAAGAGAAAGAGTTTGTCAGAATTTTTGTTCCGCCTATCCGAATCAAGAGTTTGCATCTTAACTCTCAAGTTAAACGGCTTATGCAGCTCTCCGTTCGGAGCAAAAGAAAAGTAGTAGAGTTGTAAGTTTATGCATGAAACTTATACATCGGTATCATATGTTCTGTGCAATGACATCTCTAATGCGAACTTAAAACAAAGAAAAAAAGAAGAGAAAAGAATTCTCGATTATCATAAAACAGAAAATATATACATATCTATGTATACAGCTGTCCTAAAAGGAAACTTGCTTGCTACGTTTAGTGCGCTGTTAAGTATTCAGGTTTACGTGTACGTGATTAACATTGAAAGGAATAAAACTCTGGCGAAGAGTTCTTTTAAGTTGTGAAGAGTCCTACTTTAGGGTCATCTACGTTTAATTATCTTTTTAGTGATCTATGTAAACGAAAGAGAAAAATAAAATTAACTGTAATTGTAATAGTTGTACAAGTACGAAAGTTGTGCTACAATTCGAATATAAGAAAGAAAGTGTATTTATTATTATAACAAACTGTTAATGGAAAACATTATTTATTTCGACTCCATTGCAAGCATTAAAGCTTTGTTGAGTATCGAAAATATATTGTAAATACGTATTAACAATCGCAATTAGCAATCGTAAAACCTTTGGGCATGACTATATACCCGACATTCGTGTACATATCGCTAAACTTTTCGTTTCATTGCTCTTCAATGATGTTAGAAACCACTATATCTTACATGTATTAAGATTTATAAAATGTGTGTTACACAGAATCGTACATGTATGCGTGTGCATATATGTATAAAAGTTTTTAGAACATTACAGTAATCGATATTATGTTAAAAACGATTAGTCTCGGCTACCTTCGGAGGTATATCATGTACATAAATATACGGTGAACATATATATGTGTAATATATATATGTACGACATAAAAAGAAAAAGAAAGTAATATTATGTCCAGAAGTAATACGTTACTCGAAGTTCAAGTATTGTCCAAAGATCCAAAATGATTACAATTAAGTAACTACGAGGTGAAAGACCGAAGAAATGGTACCTGATATGTCGTAAAACTTTATTTCGTCGTTCAAGTATAATTAAACGAGCTTATATTTTGTACAGATCGAAGTTTAGCACAAGTTAATCGATTAATAGTATTGAACTAGTTAAGAAAGTCAAAGAAAATGGAAATGCTACCGAAAAAAGCTATCGAACACGCTTAGTAACCATGGAGCGATGTATAATTTTTAAATTTACTGAGCAATATTCTGTGCATATACAACACATGCTACAATATAAAATTTGCAACGTGTATTCGCGACGATTTTCTTTAAACGAATAAACTCAGCGTCTTATCTTTTCTCTTTTTTTTTTTTAAAGTTTAAAATTGTCGCAATGTAAAATGATCGCATAAAATAGCGTGACGGATGAATGATCTTTGGACCTTAAATATTGCCCCACTAATAGCGCTATTACTTAATATTTATTTTACTATGCAGCTGCCGACCCGTGAATGTTGTTTATTTAAATAATTTTTTATGTACAAATTTGTATAGAGGCAAATTAGAAAGATATCGTGAATAGTAGGCGTTACTCCAATGTGTCGTCGTTTTCAACTACCATTATTAACGTACGCCTGTTACGGACATAACACAGTTGTATCAAGACAGTCGTAGTCTTATCTTGAACTAAATTGGACTAAATTGTTTCGCGGTGATAAATTCATCCGATAGAAAGGATTAAATGCCGTCTATCACCAGCTACAAATAAGCAACTGATAAAGAACTCGGTTTCCTTTTCAGCAGAGAGAAATTCTTATCAAATTGATTCATTAAAACACGCGTTACTATTAGATTACTGAAGAGAAGACTAGTTTGCAGTCACGATTTTTTTTCTACTCCTCAACGAAATCAATAAAGAATAAATCTCAAATAAAATGTACTACGTAAGCAAGGAAACGTAATCCTATGCATGGAATGTTCGTAAACGAAAAAGCACAATGTATTCGAAAAAATAAAAAAAAAATAATGAGAAAAACGGTACTATTATTGAGATTACGAACCTTATTATGTATGAATTATTCTTTGTTCTTTTCTTTACATTCAATATTAATTTAATATTACATTAACAACTGCTGTACTGTTCATATTGTTACCGTGTCCACGTTTATGTAAGACCTAACAATACTTTGTACAAATTTTATGATACAAATATATTACGACAATTCAGTTTATATACCATACAACGTTATACTTTTAGTATTACATCTTCCACGAATTGAACCTTTGTTTCTTGTACAAGACAGAATGATCTTATTAGTACGGTAGTGTCTGATAAAAAGAACCTGACTGCTTCCGAAATCAAGGATTTTTGTTTGTTTGTTTGTTTGTTTGTTTCTTTCCGCATGGTACTGGGAAAATAGAAATCTACACACTTATGCACCTCCATCAACAAACATACTTCACACCTATTCACTTTGAAGGTATTAACCTCGAAGTATCCTCGTGGTTCTGGTACTTTGGTTTTCCGTGAGTGAACGGCAAATATCTGTATTTGATCATATGCTGCAAAGGGAATTCAAGGACAATTAATTCGCATGCTCACTCGACATTACGATCGTAATACTTAAATAAGTGGAAAAATTGTTTAGTACGAATGTATTTGTTATCATAAACGAGATAAATAAAAAATAAAAGACTAGATAGACTTTTAACGATAGTATGTACAGTAAAGTATTTTAGTAATCAATTTATGATGATCATTTACCTTTATTTGACGCTTCATAGTAATGCAAAATAGCGTTATGAAATACATAACAAGTATGGGCCAGAATACTGGTATATTGAAGCAATCAAACATAGTACATATCATAGCAATCACCGTAGACCGCATCACAGAATACCAAAATTTAAATTCAGGCAATCTCCTAATAAATGGCCTAAATTCGTCGTTAGATCTCGTAGGTAATTCTGGTCCATCATCGCCATCTATTAAGAAATTTCTGTTAGAAATGTGTTTTGAAAATGAATTTGGAATTCTTTCACAGTAGATTACATATATTCTTTAAGGAATTGGATCTATAAAAAATAAGATAGAAAGCATACTAACATTGTATTGAAAATAAAATAAATAAGCACCTCGGTTTAACAATTTTTTCATTTATAAAATAATGCTATTAATGTCCAAACTTCCATGCATAGGATTGAACATAAATAACTGTTTCCAGATCTTGCCTATTAACAATACTATTTACAAATACATACCATCAAAATCCATTGCAGGATCAATTTTAGGAGTAAGAAATGCTATGAACAAATTTAGATAATATATTCCTAGTCCATATGTGACAATGTACCACCCCTGAAAATAAAAATACGCGAGAGAGAATATACCTAAACTAATATTTAGAGTAACTTTTGGCTAACATTTTTCAAATAACCGTAGTGACTTACTTGTGACAGAAATATACGCAAGATAAAAACAAATATTAGCAAAAAAGCAAATGTCCATCTTGATATTACATGAGGGGTCCACAGATCCAAATATCTTTGATACAACTGTAACGCGAATATATAGAAAAATTAATATATAAGCAACAAACTATAACTGTAAAACTAAGAAATAAAATACAAGCACGCACTTGTGATATTCTTCCTATTGCTTGACTGAAAACATTTCGTCTTGCAGGACCACCAAGATGCTCATCTTGCATCATTTTACCTTTCTATAAAATAAAATTTGCATATTAACCACATTATTATTTATACTATTTGCAAATATGCATGTTTGTTATAAAGTTTCCAGTGAAGTTGCTATCGTATCACTATTTTGCAAACTAGTTTAACACACAAGTTTCTAGCAATATTTTCTCTTTATCTTGCAAGTATCGATACAAGAATTAGTTATGTTTTATTTATTTTATTATTTATTATATTACATACTGGATTATTGTTTAAGAAATATAAATAAATTTTGATTCTGTTGGTTAGATGCGTCAACTGGGACAGTAAATATACTTATTGCGCGTACGATCAAACATATTTTCACAAATAAATTTAATAAAAACGAAGAACGCGTGTTTCGAGATAGACGAGGAAAATTGTACGGGTTCCAAGAGAGAAGAAACAGAATCGCAACGGAAAATACTTGTTGAGTGCTCGAACATATTGCAATCTCTTTACAAAAAAAAAGAGAACTTGATAGTTAAAAGAGATCGCTCACATATCGAATAGAATAAAACTAATTATTGAGACGAACTCAAGATCGATGGAACAGAAGACTTTCCAGGGAACAGTTCGATCGTATCCTCGTAGACGACACCTCGAGATACAAGCAACATCTCACATCTACGTTTATCAATTGTGATGATACATATTTCTCATGAGATCACCGACGTTCCTTCAAAAAATTAATGGCACCGTCACGAGTTCCCAATAGCGAAGGATAAACTGAACGGTAGTGCACATAACCTCTTCGTCTGACGATCGCCACAGGATCGATTGTGAATCGCGCAGAGCGGCAAAATAAATGAAATTTACCTAAGGTATTTTGTACGTTTCCAGCCAATCTTCACGATTAAACTCGCTGTTTATGTGGTTAAAAAAAAATAACACGTCACAACATTAATGGTATACTATGATCGAACGTACTATAGAAATCGCAATGCAAGGTGCTTAAACCTATGTCCCTAATATTGGCCAATAGAGCGGACGATCAACAAATCTGATTCTTATGTAACGAATACTACAATCTACATCGATTCGCATAAGTGGCTACGCGTACGCATTAAAGGTGCTGATAAAAATGTTTTGGAACGCATAGTCGCGACCGCGACACGCGTTAACACTTTCCATTAAACGTACATCGAGCAACTTGTTATTATTAAGTATATAATTAAGTCTATTCGCTTTATTAATAAAGTAAACTTTATTAACGAATTGTTAATGGAACTAGAGTTGCAGTAGTCACCGCATTATTGAAGGGGATATTTCAACAGTACCTTAATGCTGTAACAAGAACTTGATAACGAGATTTTGAAAAATTAAGGGGTAAAAACTTTCTTACTTAAAAAGTCTCTTAACAACTGCGATATTTCCAATGTTTATCGAATATTTTTGCATTACTGTGCATATATTTAGGATAAATATCGGAAATACAGTATAATAATTGAGATGTATTTCAAGTACCATTACTTTTCGTTAAACGTAAATGTACAAACGTGTAGAAATTGATATTTCAAATTTATTATAGATGTAAAATTATATTTGCAACGTTATTTTTAGTTTGCTTATCTTGAATACGAATACAGTGCGAAAGAGAGGAAACGAGAAATGAAAATTTTTTAATTAATATCTTATCACAATATTTCTTCACTGCAGTGAATATTTGTGTAAACATTTATCTCCCTTCGCGCACCACATACAAAAACAGACGCACACGCGTACATATAACGTAAATACAGACAACGGTTAACTTAAAAAAAGAAAAGGAAAAAGTCGTTTTAAATTGAAAACTGTCAAACGATGATGCCTTTTCGAACGAAACTATCTACTGAACGTTAAAATTTTTATTTTTAGAATAGGAGACTGTGAAACTGACAAAAGCGCGGCGCCATATTGCGTGCTTGTGTTTGGTTACTGTTCTGGCGCGTGGTCGAGAATTGTTATATTTAATTAATTACCATGTCCGATAATCAGGTGAGCTTCCTTATTTTACCATATATAACGTTAATAAACATCTCGCGTGATAAGTACAGCGTAACATTCGAATGTTCAATTGTATTTCGAATCTAATCGGCTCTAACCTTGCGTATTAGGAACAAAAACCCGAAGCCGGCCCAGGCGACGCGAATTCTGAATACATCAAGCTTAAAGTCGTTGGGAATGTAAGAAAGCCACAAGTTTATTTTTACTCGTTCACGTTTCCCTTCTGTAACGCTTAATGACCGGCTTCATCATTTCGTGTTTTTTTTAGGACAGTAATGAAATCCACTTTAGGGTAAAGATGACCACTCAAATGGGTAAACTCAAGAAATCGTACAGTGATCGTGTGGTTAGTTCGTTTTTCAAAATAAACGTTCCATTTGAATGACATTGATAAGTTCTGGCAATACACTATTTAGAGCAATCCATTCTAAGAGTTTATGCTAAGGTTCATGTTTCATTTTTTCTAAGGACATGGTAACTTAATGTAATAATACGCGTTGAAGCATAAATTTAAAATATGACTTTATGTAATCATCGAAATCGAAGGATATGTTAGCTTTCAACGTATTACTCTAACAGCTACATACAAATGTTCTAAAGTATGTTTGAACTTTGAGAAATAACAAATTTATCCATGTGTTGCTTTATATCTTTTCTTTCATTATTTATTTTTCGTTGCAAAAATGTTTGATGCAGTTTAATTTTTCTGCACCTTAAAATCATAAGTTTCGGATGTAATGCATATTATTCTTTATTCTTTTAAGTATAATGATTTAAGCGTATTTCAATTTTTACTTAGGGTGTCCCTATGACGTCGCTCAGGTTTCTGTTTGATGGGAAAAGAATTAATGACGATGAAACACCAAAGCAGGTCAGTTTCAGTTCAAAACATTAAAATTAAGTACTATAGAAGTAAATGTGATTATGTTCTTTCTGAAATCCAAGCATACAACGACGAGTATAATGGTATTGAACTTATTTTTCAGTTGGAAATGGAAAACGATGATGTTATCGAAGTATACCAAGAACAAACAGGTGGTCGCTACTGAAGAAATTAAATCTATTCAGTTTTCAATATCTTTTAAAGTGAAAGTGACTATCGTAAAGAAATGGACAAGTTTATCAGTATATATATATGTATGTTTAAAAAAAATATGTAATTTGGTTTTTTTACGTAACATTTTGATGTGCTATTCTACATTCCTGTAACGTGGCGAGTTTAAGGACCATTGACAGTCAGTTTCAGTTACAATGTATACCATAGATCCAGCAAAAAAGAAAACAAAAAGTATCATGCCTTAAATGCCGTGAGTTTTGTCTGTTGATAATGTTTGGCAATATATCTGCATTTTACGGATATTTGAATTCAGAATCTTAGATCGTGAGAGTCTCGAAAAAAATGTTTAGTTCTATTATTCAAACGCGGTAAATATTATATAATGTGAACATGATTTAAACAAAAATTGTTGCGTTTAAAGGTTCGTCTATAATAAAAGAAATAATTGTAATATTTCTCCTTAGACTTTTCAATGTAATTGTAATGGTAACAAAGCTATTTTTTACTTCAAAAGGTATACATTACTGGTACGAAACGAAAAATTGATTTTCCTCTTTTTTTTGACGATCGCAAAAGTAATCAATTCGATGTAAGTAATGTGGATGCTTCTGGAGAACTTCGTATTGTAGACATCCCCTTTTATCGCTTATAATCAAAGCATCCACTAGACACAATAACGAAGATGCACGTCGTTACATAAGATAAAGCTAACACCTACATAGTGTTCTATTTTATATAACATTCTGATCCTTTCGAAAACTGATTGAGTTTCATTAAAATTGAAAATAGGATCGACAACCTGTAAATCTGTACAATTTTTATCGCGCGTTTATAGTTCTCAAGTTCGAAGTATTATAATTGTATCTAAGCATCCTCATTACCAAATATTCCAATGATTTAACGGGGAAAATTTTTTACAAATTGTAATAAAATTTATTCTTGTACAGATAAGTAATATAGTTTTTGTTTTCATTACTAACGTATAAACATCGATCGGTATTTTTCTTTCGTTGTTATTTTCGAACGATGTTCTTTTTTTCTCTTTTCTAAATAATACAATACACGCATATGCATTAAATTCTTAAATAATAAACGATTTAAATATAAATATGTTTATAGTTAGAGGTAATAAGTAAATATAACAATTATATATACTTTTACTAGTTGCGTACTATTACAAAATGTAGAACATGTTGGTTGATAGGGAAAATTAATTAATGATAAAAATTAGACATTCATTTTCGTAACGAATAAAGAAAATGATTTTGATATAAATAGTAATAAATTGTAATGATCATTAGATTTACGGTTAAATCACATTTAAATTATCTGTAATAATTAATCTAAAGAATAAACGATTCTTCAGCTTTCTCTACTCACTTTATATATAAGATGTGACAATTTAATTCCCGGAACAACCATGTGCTGACACCTGTACAGTGGTAAACATGTTTATGATCGTGTTCGAAGTCGCTCAGCGCTGTGAAAACAATAATAAAGATCTGCGTGTGAATTGTGGCATGAAAATGAGTAATTGAAATACAGAACAGAGCGTAGACATGAAATTTTATGTGAAGATCGATAAAAATGCTATGGAAACATTGAAACTGTTGAAAGTAGAATATACAATGCGAATACTATAAAAAAAATTCAGTGCTGTTCAGTGGCGCAAAAGATTTGATGATAGATGAGAAGTGATCGCGAACGTTCTCAGAAGAGGATCGCCAAGAACAACAATAACAGATTTAATGTTTTCATTGCTATTCTAAAACAAAACGCAAAAGCGTACCAAAAACAAGCGCGCATGCCACTTTACAGTTTAAATTATGCTTAAAAGAACCAAAGTTTTCTGTTATCAAGCACAATGTAATAAAGTAACTCGATACTCCATGAAACAAATTTAAAAGCTGTTTCCAGAAATGGGAACACTGTTTACTTTACTGTATAAATGCACAAGGAAGCTACTTCGAAGGCGACGATAATCATTAACTTACAGATGAGAGAATATATTTTCTCATATGTTCATTTAGGAAATGAAATTATCACGTCTTATATAACTGGACAAGCTGTTGGACAAAAAAATTATTTACAGATTACGGGGCAATACTTTCCATTTAATAAAATTGCTTTTATTTATACATTGAACAGAGTTGATAATTGCCATTACTTATTTTTTTTTTAGCACTTCTTAATGTATTATTCGCAAATCTTTTAACATTACAAGCGGACATTCGTAAAAATAATTAACTATATACAGATCATCTTGAGTTAACTAGTAATTCTAATATGTGGCGTCCTACCATTATTACACATTTACAGTGATCTATAATCTGGAAGAAGCAATTTTTTGCTTCACTGCAGTTGTAATATCACAAAAAAAAGAAAAGAAGAAAAGAAAAATCAAAATCTCCAATGGAATACAGTTGGATAAAGACCAATTTTCAATAAAATTGTTCATGCATAAATTGCTCCTTCGATAAACAATAACAACTTAATTGCCACAGTTCAATTGCTTAATTAGCATTTATATGCACCGGTGCAAGAAAATCAGCGAGTAGATAAATAGTTCATTCAATAAAATGAATTTATAGGTTCATATACACAGCCCATAATATGCATACAAAAAGATAATGCATCAACTATTGTCTGAATCACGAGTTCATTGATCGGTGAATAATTTCCTATGGTTTTTTATATCATGAACTGTCGCAAAGAATTCATGTCTTTAAATAGAAACGGAAACTATTTTTTTTTTTACAATTGAACAAAATTTCATAATAACGTTAATGCGTTACGTTAACAACAAATGTCACTTATCATTACACTGTCGACGCTGATTCTTTAAAATAACGATTCAATATGTGTTAACTTTTTACTTTGAATACAATTCGTAGATCACTCTTGTTACAACTAACATTATGCACAATTGCTTTCCTTAATATCCGTCTGCCAATTTAACGCAAAAAATTTTCCCTTCACCTTGTAATTAAAAATTTATACACAATTAATTTCTTTACTTCGCTTGTACAAATTAAGAATCAGTTAGAGCGAAATGTGTTATATAAGTTACAAAAAAATTATACAAAAATTTAAGTGAAGTTCGTTATTAAATCTATTCAGAAACAGAGTTCTTACAATAAAGGTATCGCTCTTTGATTCGATCGAGTCATGGGATACTCTATTTCTGAACAAACCAGATACAAGAAAAATATTTTGAAATGAGATTTTTAATGATCAACAAAATAGTTATGATTAATAAATTATAGAATATAATGGATATTTTTTGTATGTTTTCTCTATGTTAAACAGAAGCACACGATAAATTCAATCCGCTTTAACACAAAACAATTATGATTTCATTGATAATACGAAATTATATATCTTCTAACAATATAATTTATCCAATTCCTAGTGTAACCCAAATTTCGACTACGGAATTCAATAATTCTTGTCTCTTAAGTACAAATGCTACACACTAAATAAGTACTTTTTTTTTTATTAGGACATAATTTATATGTATATATTTAAATAGAATGTACAATGTTTAACTCAAAACATACATTTATTCGGATATTATTTTTCATCGTGTTGTGACTATAAACAATATTAGTATAGTTCAGATCTCACCTCATTTTTTTTTCTTGTAATACTTTCATTCAATATTATGTCTACTTACTCATTGCATCATAATAAATATATAGTTATCAATAAAGTATTAGAGCGATCTGTTAATCCTTAAAGCGCTGTTATTTCTTGGCGAGGCATTGTATGGGAATAAACCTGTTGAAAGTCTTCGACTTGTTTCAGAGTGACCAGTTTTCAACAAAAATGAATGTAAAATGTTACAGTATATCACGATGCCATACCCATGTTTTTTTCGTGTGGTCAAACCTATGCGCTAGCCATTGCTGTTCCAACAATTGGTATCTATCTTGATTTAGGTACAGAGGTTTTCCGCGTCTGTAAAAATATATCAGAATGTGTTGAATATGTATAATTAACTTTCTTGCTTAAAAATAAATATTCTTGACGTAAAGTAAAACAGATTTCTTACTTCAGATCTCTATCTTCTTCTTCAAAGTCGTCAAGATATAAGGAACCCCATAAACAGACTCGTTGACCCCGAATTACAACGATATAAGTTGATGTTACCACTAGATATATACCAGTTCCGCCACCACAATCGATCGAATGCTATGAGAACATAAAATACATAATTAGATTTCCATAACTCCAAACTATTAATGGAATCGTATGCACAAAGGGTAGTATGTGCCAAAATTTCTTACTTGAACAACTTCACATACATTCCATTGCTTGCGGGTTTGTTTCAGACAAACAATGGCACCGCAAAGTAGACAGATACTGATCTCTTGTGGAATCGAGTGACCTTGACGGCACTGTCGTCCATGATAATACTGAAAAGAACATCAACAAATTATTTATTATTATTTCACTCTCTCCAAACAGAAGAAATGCTAGCATTACTTTTTGAACGAGGAATAGAAAATAATATACATTAATTCTATATCCGTACCGTGAAAATCTTCTCATATTCTCTTGGAAGACTAAGTAACTTCGGTACTTGCCACGATATGTGTTGTTCCATGATTAAATACCTGCCTGCTTCGCTCTGACTTACAAAACCGAGAAACTGATCGCACCACATACGAGGCATCGACATGCTGGTTTCGTTGTCTTGCCAGTTCAATGCTATCGCTGAATTGAACTTATTCCAATCTTTTCCCTCTGTAACTAACTCTAAGTAACGAACTAATCTCGCAAATTCTGCCTCCGATGCCCTAATTATGGGTAATGGTTCCTCGTATAAGTGATAACGAAGCAATGCAGCCACTCGTAAAAATGGTAAGCACATAGATTGTATCTGAAACAGTATAGATTAAATGTACGTGACAAATATGTTAGAAACGAGACAAAGATAAATATTAAGTTACTAATCCTTTTTCTAAGCCCCGTCTAAGGAGATAAATTATATTAAATATGTTATAGCGTTATAGCCTTTTTACACCTACCTGTTGCTCGATACTGTGCATCTTGTCTCGCGCATATGGTGTACACGACGAAGTGGACGCATCGTACAAAACGTAACCTATGTGGTAGAGTGGGCTGTTATTAAAATATTCGATGATTCTGCATAGTATAGTCTCTGAACACATAGAACCACGCTCGACGCATTCTCTCCTTAAAAATGAATTCCTTTCCGTCTCGGTGAATGTGCAGCTTATTTGTACTATGACTTGATAGTACAACAAGTTGTAGATTACTTTTACTACGCTAGAGAAGTACGCTATAAAAGATAATCAGTTGTTCGATGTATGTTAAAGTTTGCAAAATTATATTTAACACTTTTCGCAAATAAATCTGTACACTTACTGTGATCCAAATGCAAAGGAAGCAACAATATAAATTGTATAAGAAGAGCAGTAGGATCTCTAAGGAGTAAGGGAACTTCTCTTTCGTCTGGTGTTAGAGCAAATGTAGTCGCAGATTCTGATGGTAACCCGGACAGTTGTTGCCATGTATGTTGCACCGGCCCAAACATACACTGGCGTGCATTCTTTGCCAGGACGTCAAGAAGTGCAACTTGAAAAACAATATATTATTAGATTTAAATATTCCATCGTTATTATCATCAACGAATCACATCGATTTTCGTAGGACACCAATTGGTGTATCCGGTCGTTAAAGAAGTTAATAAGGCTGGGGATCATACGTGCGTTGGAAAAACGGAGGTTGCAACATATGTTGTAATGTGCTATCGTGATGTATATATATAGACGAATAGTCACATGAATTACGTCCATTTTTTCAACATTTGTGTAACCTAGATCTAATAAGATAATATAAATAAATTTACCAGTGCAATCGCGTTTTGGCCTTAAAGGTATTGTAGTGGGTGGTGGAATACACAAGGATCCACCACGTTGGACGAGTTCAATTTCGAAATTGGTTCGAGCTATAGAAGTAATATAGACGAACAAACATTTGTAACTGTTTTGCTGTTGACACTTAAAGTGTGTACACCTCGTCATCACCTGTACAGCTTTACGCATTGCTTCGGATAAAAATGTTCGCCTCTGTAACAAATGTTATCATAAGAGAAAGTTATTTGAACGTTATCCAAGTGATGAACAAGGTACGAGAAGCTTACCGTTGATGGATTTCGTCGATGAATTTCTTTCAAAAGATTATCTATCTCCGGGATTATCGTAGCAAGAGGAGCATAAGGAGATCGTACGATTGTACCACGTTTTCCCAATTGCGGAGAAAGCGGAAGGAAACAATTAGCTAACTGCCGGCAAAGCGGACATAGATATTCACCGCTGTCCACAGCAAGGGAAAGTTCTCTTTGTTGGTGACCAAGAGATTTTACATATGGCAACAAACAGTTCAAATGTAAATGGTGTCCACACGTTTGTACGTACACTCCACCCTCCCAACCTAGATTAACGGATAACAGCAACGAAATCTATAAAACATCAATAAAAATGTATGTAGATCATTTGATTATTTTAAACGAATATATAATTTTATCGTTAAAGTTTAAATATATTTACCGTATCGAAGTGACGATTCATTGCATTCATTCTACGATCAAAATAGGCACCGCGTGTATCACTCTTTGGTATAGGCGGATCTTCATCAGATGTAGGTAAAACCAATCTATCTGGTTGTTGCCGTTCATGGCCAATAACACTTGTTCCCTAAAGAGTTAAAAAATTTTATTGTACAAAAGTATTATATAGATATTTCAAAAATACAAGTAAAGTTATTTACTTACTTGAACTAATACAACAAGACCCATAGGATTATCTTCAGTACTAGGACTACTTAGATTGCAAATAACGCAATCGTATTCCTTTTTACTAGTCAATTTGCTTTCGCATTCCTCTTTTTGATCCCAATTCATACCAGATACTCCTGCTTCATCTAGACAAAAGTTTATTGTAAGTTTACGATTTTAAGATCCGTATATCACAACTTTTTACCTGTTTCCATTGCTTTCTCCATAAATTGCTTTCGTTTATTGGCAAACTCAGCCATTAATTTTTGCTGTCTTTCCTTCGCTCGTCTTCGTCTCTCTTCTCTTTCGCGATCTTCTTTCTCTCGTTGTTTATCTTCACTTTCCTGCATACTTGGCCACAATTTGTTCCTAGCTTCATTTATGGCTTCTTTGCACATTGGATCTAAATTTCCTATCTTATTAAGTAACTGCGCAACAAAAAACGGGCCATCACCGATTCGCGATTCCGTCGGTCCTATACTCGAACTACTGCTAGCTTCGTTGTCCGACATTCCATTTTGCTCGGGATTATAACTATCGGGGACACCCGATAATTGTGAGTGTAATTTTAACAATAACGTAATTATGCTCTCGTCAACTTTTACTGTTTGCGATTTTAATGAACCGCCCTAAATGATAAAGAATTTGTAAAGAAAAGCTATCACAAGTACATGCGATACGATATCAATAACATATAAATCATTACCTGAGCTTCTCTTCTTTTGTAATGTTTATGAGAACTTGACGTAGATGGAACAATTTCTGTGGTTGTTATTCTAGAATTACTTAATCTCGAATACACCATCGGAGCAGCAACTATTTCATTGCCGGCCATAACAGCGGGCCGTTGAGGGGCAGGTGGTAATGCAGGTTGACCACCAATGTCTACACATAGTTGATAATGTTTAAACAAAGCAATAAATTATCTTTTTCCCTATGTGTGCAGTACTAATGCTGATTAACACAAGATGAAAAGTATATTATAGTTTAAATTATGAGAGGAAAAATCATGAGAGTCTGTTTTTAATGAAACTTTACTTCTTGTTTTGCGGAAGCATCAAGGGCTGACTGTCATAAGATTTTTCCTCTAATCTTTCACTTTTAATTTTACTATAAATTTTTACTAATAACATTCAGTGCTTTCATCCTTGAAAAAGAAAATGTGTTAATGTTGGATCTTAATTATGAAGGATATAATATACATTGTGTAACAGTACAAAGTGCACAATAACAAGGAGTATGGTTAAGGTGAATAAACTAAGTAACATACTATTTGGTAAAGGAGGTGATTCAAAGGCAAGGGCCATGGATTCTTCGGTGAGTGCTCTCAAAGATCTTGGTAGAGATATTAAACCACCGTCACTATTAGCTTCTGATATGGTAACAAATCCATCTTCAGGTACAAAAGTTATTTGAAATTGGTCTATAAAATAGTAAAGAAAAAAAAGTAAAACATTATTATTGTATGATATGATATAGTATTCTGATCAACACCGAAACATCCATCTTACAATTAAAAATGCTTTGGTCATTTTATATATAAATATATTATATATATATATATATATATATATATATATATATATATATATATATATATATATGTACATATATATATTCTATATTATAGCTGATAAGAAAACGTATTAAAACGCATTAAAATTCGTATATACATATAAAGGATTATTTTTTACATATACATATACAGAAGTTACAAAAAAACAACAATAATTAAATTTATTTATATATAATGCAAACATTTATATTTCAAAGTATACGACATACTAACTGATACCCTCACTTTAAGTGACATGTTTTATACAAAGATTATGTTAATGATACAAATGCTAATAAAAAAATAAAACTTACCATTTGCTTGTGGCAAAGCAGCCAGAGGTGCATTCATAGCAATCTGTAACCCAGTTTCATTACTAGTTGTATCTAAAGATGGAAGAGCTAATACTTCTAAGGAACCCTCGTCTGTTGCATCATTTATCATATGTGCAGTTCCAACTTCAGTTACTTCACCTTGAATTTCCCACTCAAATTCGCCTAAAGAAAGATGGAGAGAGAAGAACAGAAACAGAAAGAAAGATTTCTGGTAATTATCATAACATACAACAGAGAGTAATATTATACAGTGTGTACGAAAATTTTACTCACTATCTGAGCTACTTGACTCTGATTCTTGAACCAAAATAACTTGAGGTATGACTGTCCTCAGATTTTCAGACAAATTATCAGTTATATACCAACCAGCTAGGTCCATATCTTTTATTATACGAGACGGCTCTTCGCTAGTATATTGGCATAAAGGATTCATCTGATGGTAGAAAAAATGATTGAAATCAATAGATTCAATGAAATGTTAACAGTTATGTTACAATTCTGTAATTCCTTTATATAATCGCTTACAGATTTGTCAGGTATTTCTGCAGTTATTACTGCCATTTCTAGTAAGTAAATAGTCAGTGCCATTATACGTTCTGATATGTTATGTCCATATACAGCCTTGTATAAAATTATCAAAATCATGGCATGAAAAACTCTAGATCGTAATACAATTCGTGGATCATCGTACGCGGGTGAAACAGGAGCAGGATGCCTGAATGGTGGCCATGGAATTGCACTGCTTTTCAATTTTCCTGACTGCTTTACACTGAAATAATTACAAAAATATTTAATGATGAGTAGAAGAGTCTTTAGGTTTTAAAATCACATTCTTTGAATAAACTTTACTCACTATTCTGTAAAACGATCCATTGCCATCTGAAAATCTCCCTTTTGTGCTGCTCTTAGTAAAACATGCAAGGGATCAAATAACTCTTCCCACACCAAACGTGGTTTTGGACCATACATTCCCTGTTGCATGTACCCGCTAGCTTCAAGATTTGGTGCCCTATATACAGCTACCTGGGAATCATATTTTTATTACTTGCATAATTATCTAAACAGATTTTTATATCTCTTAAAGATGTAAAACATACATCAGCTAATACAGATTCAAAATCTCTATTCTGGGTACTACCACAACGTTCTGGCATTAGTTCCATTAACTGACTATGAGTTTTATCACCCATAGATAATAAAGTAACCATTTCTAAGCGGGACATTTCAGGATCAGATAAACCTGAAATCATATTTGTTATATTCATATATTTTTATTGATCGAATAAAATAATACAATGATTGTATATTAAGAAAATGATATGGAAAGCTCACCTAAATTTGTCCGAACATTAACTAATATAGACAGAAATGTTAAAAAACTTTCTAACATTGGTGTATCATGATCTCTGTTCATATATTCATTTTGAGATGGTCTGTACAAACAAAGGCTTATCTCTTGTTTTATGTGGAACCTGGTTAAACAGAATTGTTATTAATTATGATATTAATTTAAAAACAATTTTATTTAAATGAATGTTTAACGAAATTACTTTTTAATGACTGTTTTTAGAAATACATCTGGTTGTAGTTTTGTTGCACAAACTTGTAGTAAATAGAGATCTGCATCTACCATCGAATTGCAAAAGTTGCATTGTATGTACGTCATTATTTGACCTTTTATTTGAAGGCCATTGCGCACCCATAATCCGTTTAAAATTTCGTAAAAGGCAACCTAAAGAAAGATTTATTATTTTATCTTGTTCCTTTGATAATTCTTAACATTAAATAGTATAAAGATTAAACAGGGATACAGATAATTGTTGCAATACATCATTTCCTTTCGTATCCGAATGAATTATGTATGCATCGTGCGTAAAAAACGTAACGGTACACGAACAGTTTCATCTTTTGTGGATTTTATTTCATTTTAAGCATATTCATAGAAACCATTATAATGTGAACAATGCTGCGACGATCTATATGAATAATTACTTATAAACATATAAAACAAACAGTTTCAGAACATTTATATAAGGTAGTTGATCGTTCAATTACATTATGTAAGATAAAGAGAAATAAGTTTCAAAATATGCTTGGATACCTATAGAATGTTAGTTATTTACAACAAATTGATACGAAATTTCACATTTTTATAAAAGTGTGGTCTTCATTTTTGTATACATCATGTATGTAAGAAAGAAAGGAAGAAAGTATGAAACATTTAAAATCTAAATGTGTACAAAGAGTCCGTTCCCCATAGAATAAGTGATTCGTAGAGACATGGTATGCCCCCACTTAGTTGACCAATCCCATCACTGGAAAGCACACCAAAGGCCGAGTGTCAGTTCGTAACAAGCCAACGATCAATGTGCAAGGGAGAAGACATTCTTGTACGGTTTCAGAGAAGCCGACTACGGCTTTTCTTTGTGTGACTAATCCCTTAAACATTTCTGGAAAATATTCACTACACTTTCCCACGTAAATTGATCGTAACTTGAAAAAAAATCGTGACTCATGAAGGAAACAATCCGATAATCGCTGCGAAGAGAAAGACGGATAAGTTTGGTTCAGTGTTACATTCGCCAGCTTCCCCATTTAATTTCCGATTCAAATTTGTTTCCATTCAGCTCGGCAAAATGGCTACGATTACCTCGAAAATGATTTTAATTTGCTTGTTACTTAGTTTAGGAAAATTTACGAACAGTGTTAAGTTTGGTTATGTTGATGTAGTGGACTTAATAAAATTCGGCCACGAAGTAATGACCAACGTTTTGGAATCATGGGAATTGGTAAACCCTAGGGATCCTGAATTTGAAAATAGTTTGCCATTCATACACAGAATGGAACGGGAGCTGAAAACGCATATATCGAGAGTATCGCACAAAATTGACAGATTCCAAGAACAGATGGACGTACGATTGGACACTATCGTGGCTAAACTGTTAACCGAAATTCCGTTACAAGAGAGATTGGATCAGAAGTTACGTATGATTGATCAATCTGTTGGACAGATCAATGACCTGTATAACATTTTCGAGCTGTACTCCATGGCACCTGACAAATATGCAAAATTCACGCTGGAAGATTTCGCGAGAACGTGCGTCTCCTCGAGATCCGGGGCTCTTCCTGACCTTTTAAAACGCATTCATCGGTTGTTTGTACCTTCACCCGACGAAATCCTTAGCAGAAGCGTTATCATATTATTGGCCAATCAAATGGCAGTAAGTAATAGCATTTTTTTAGCATATTTTCAATGAGAGAATTAATTTGGATAATGTCTTAATTGGTAATTGAATATATTCTCTAATTTTGCGAAATTGTTTTTTTTTTCATTGGTTAAGAATGCCTTATTTTTGGGATATCAATATTCAGTAATACGCTGTTGAAGTTTAGTCTATCATGATTGAGTTCGAAGGGGTACCTACATGCGGGAGAATATTACAGCGATCAAGTGACATCCGACAATTGGACCTATTCACGTTACAAGCTCGATAAGGACGTAGTCGGAACGCTGTAGTAATGATAAATTCCTTATCGTACAAATTTCATTACCCTCATTTTATGCTTAAATATCGCGATTATCTAAAATGTCTTTGATATTGATATTTAACTTCACATTAATTTTTACAAAAAACGAAAGCAAGAAATGCAATGAATGTAAATGAATTTCACACTATTCATCTTGTACTCGTTCGTATGCACAATTTCTTTCGAAAGAAAAATGAACGATAATAGATAATTGAAAAAAAAATATGGTCTGTTTGACAGTTTGTTTGTCAAACACTTACGTAAACTACATTTCCTGTCTTGTTTCTCACGCGAACTAATTATCAAAGAATCGTAATGAGATCGCTACGAGATTTTCAGCCGAGTTCACAAATTCTACAATATGTATCTTGTCCAGAGCAAGGTACGTTCTATTGAATGAAAGGATGGCCTTGTCATTTCTTTCGAATCAATTTTTGGATGTTACTGATACGAAACAAAAGAAGCAAGTGCAATGTTTTTTTTGTGACAATGAACCTTTTGTGTGTGTATGTGTAAACGGTTCAACGAAGAATGGCGAAGACAGCAAGAGAGAGAAGAGGAGCATGCGCAGAGATACATACCTAACACCACCAAAGCTCGAATGATCGTAAGTCGAAAGGAGGAGGGAACACGGAGTCAAATGACGGAACAATAATGCGAAATTTTCAGTAGAGCCGGAGCGTACGGAGAATAGTCCTCGTTCTTGCCGCTTTCTTTCACTGCATTAAAGCCAGGGCTATCGCCTATTCATCAACTAAAAAGGAAGTAACGATCGAGCAAATGTTAACGCAACAGTGTGTATAGTGAAACTTAAAAAACAGTTCAGAATCGACCGGCAGGGTAATTGAAATATTACGGAACACAATGTAAGAAAATTATTGTCGCAACAGTCTCTTGGGTTTCAATTTTCGCATACTACAACTCGATACGCTTCGATTGATCATGATATCATTTCACGACCTATATAACTTCGAAACGCTACTTTCCACTCGTTAACACTCGGTGCAATTTGGAAAGACAAGCTAAAGATCGGGCTGAAATTTGTCTCGAATGGATTATGGTGCATTATCATCAAATTGGTGACGTGTGTTATACATTTTATGAAAGGGAAACTGAGATTTCGTTCACAAGATATTGTGGCGAAGTAACAGTACCCACCTCGAAGTTTCTCACATCGTTCCATCGTTTCCTCTCGAATGCTTACGCACACGCAATTTCCATTGAGTGTAAATAGAAATGCTTAACACGTTTGGGAAAAGGTGAATACACTTTAAAGTCGTTATCTGATATTTAAAATTTGTACGTATAAATAATATTCGTTACGTGGATACTGATCGAAGTATTTTCAAGAACTGTTTAGAAGAGCAACGTAACGATGTGAAAAACCAACATCGAAATAATAAGGATCAAGGTTTAAAGCATCAATCGTGATTAAAACCGTTCAAACAGCCGGAAGTAGTAATAATTACACGCGGATGTGACCGATGCTTAAATTAAACGTGATTCGTCGAGAGGTAAAAGGTATCGTCGATTGAGAATGAATCTCCGAAATTTCGATTGCAACGGCCACAATAGAAATTAGATGTTCGTAATCTTTCCACGAAGCAAATGCTACAATATCATTTCATTAAACTACTGACGTACATACCTAGTTTTTAACATGATCAACACGTTCGACCCTACTATCATGTATGTTTCACGTATTAGTAAGTCTATCGTACAAATACACGAGCACTACGAAACGAAGTCACAAATAGGCGAACATTTTATTGCCGGAGGATTTAAGATCCCTGTAGAAGCTGCGAATGGAATTTTGACAATATCTTACTAAGCGAATTTTACGATAACGCCGGTGATGCGTTCCGTGCCGTCGTAAAACCATTTTTCTGTAAAACTAAAAACTTAACAGGTGGACTACTAAAGTACAACATTCACATAACGACTTACAAAATGAATTTATAGAAGGTAACGGATAAATGTTTGTTTCTCTTTGCGTACAATTTGTATGAACAGTGAATCAAGGATATCTTTTCTATTGATATTATGGATCATCGGTTATACAAACGGCACGGAATGCGACAACAGTTGAACTAGATAATCGACCGTTGAAACGATTACGTACAAAATTATTTTCATTCGTAAGCTCATTCGTGACTTGAACACATCTCATTTATCGTACGGTCGTTAATTGAAACCAGAGAGACAGAGAAGAAAAAAGAAATAAATAAGTATTTTACGTAGAACGAATTTCAATCCTACGCATCTTCGCGCAGGTACTATAGCACTATAGTGGATCACCTTTAAACACCTTGTACGCCTATTCACCCATATATGATTAAAGATAAATCCAGTTACCAATCAAGAACCGACTGAAAAGAGCATACAAAGATGAGAAGACTCAACATCTTTACGTGCCTGCTGTTCCTCGCCGTAACACTAGAGGCAACAGACATAAAGTATGACACCACGGTGATTGATGAAATGCGAAATAAACTGCTACGATTGGAAAGAAGATTAGAAAAGGATTTGTCCAATTTACGGCTACGAGTGATTGTGGACGACGATACACTTACTTATCTATGGCTCATAAAACAGTTCAAGATATTCGGCGATGAACTGGACGAGAAGGTCCCGAACGATGGCCGCGAATACTTAAACGCGTTAAATCCCATATGGTTATGGGCTCGGACGGATAACGAGCTAAAGAGCATCGACGGTCTGTATGCCATTTTCCGAGTGATGCAAAAAGAGATCAACATGGAAAATTTTAATATAACGAAGCTAGTCAATTTCTTGGATACCATTTTGCACGTCCCGAATGCATCGATCGTGCGCACCCTTGACCGAATCGGGGACATAATAGTTAACGAGAAACTGTTCATAGTGGCTAATCAGGTACAATATTAATTGAAGAACTTGCGACTCGGTGATCATCAAAATAGCGAATGTTCTTCTTTGATAATGAACAATTCAGAGATTTGGAAGTATAGGTATCGTACGTATGAGCAGATTTCATGTATTTTCTTTCCTTTGTGTTTCTTGTAGGAAGCATCCTCGCAAATCTGTAATGACAATCAGTCGCTTCAGCAGTTGCTTTACAATCTGTACACCACGATAACATTAACGGAAATTAAGGGTTACAGTATGATTCAATTCTCTTACAAGTTACTCCGGCTCTATAATCCAGGTATAATGCAACGATTACCGTTCGTAAATTAGCTTTTGTTCCATACTCTTGAATTCTTATCCTTAAATTCTTCTGATTTGGGGGGGAAGGAAGCGATATTTGAGTAATCCACTTTCTGATTTTAATCAACTTGCTGCAGATGCTAATTTCACGGAAGAAATGAATCTGGTAAAGCAACAATACGAGAAAAGAACTACAGAGACTCTCCGAGCAGTGAAAACGGCCATGGCGTTTGCCCCACGGCAAATTTGGAAATGTGACGCGAGAATAAATAAATTAGGTTTGGTTTTTTTACACTCTAATTCTATCCAGGCGCGACGAACACTAATACGTCTCACGACCATTACAGATGAAACATATACTACGTTGACTCAATTGTTCCAAGGATACATCGTAAACGAAGTGGACCTGAATAACGAAGTATCCTGTAAAGAGAACTGCGCTTATTACGAATATTCGAAAGTTCGCGGGTGTTATAAAAATCAATATTGCTCCAAACAGCGGAAATGTAACGGTAGAATATTGAATTGCGAATATGTCGATTCCGACATGTGGGTTTGTCCTTCGGTAAATTGAAACTTTTTTCCCAGCCTTGAAGCGATACGTTAAAAACTTATATACAACATGTTCATCAATTATTTCAGTCTGAGAACAGTGATCGAAGGTACGAGTACATAGAATACGAGAATGGTCAGGTGTTTGGGCAAAAAGGATCTTGCAAGAATGGCAAGACTAAAGTCGATAGTTGGTGGCGTTGGCTGTTCTGGCATTGTAGCTATTGTTTCTGCTATTGTGATGATAATAACATAAACTCTGATCGATACTTTAGCTTGCGAAAAGTCGTATCCGATGTCGCCAATAATAAGTAAGTTGTTTGTTTTGATAAATTTTTTTGTTGAAATTGTTAATGATCGAATACTCATTATTTGCTGCAGGGTTGTGACGGGTGTGCGGTTCAAGAAAGTGAATAAAGTAATACATATACAAATACAGGAAGGTGAATTGATGCCGCGTGGAAACATCAATAGAACTAGCGTGCAATGGAAACCGATAGAAGCTTTCAACATATTAGATAAAAACGTTACGGCCGATGTCGATTATCATACCCTGTACTGGGAAAAAAGAGGCATAGATTTAGATGACATAACCCTTGATAAAAATTACCTTCTCACAGGTATATCTATGCAACGACTACACTCTTGTTTCTTTTCCAGATATTATGCTTACAACTATTATTTTTCAGGGCTTAAATTTCGAATGGTTGGAACACGGCTGAACTTAGAAGTAAGAATGACAAGTTTCAACTTTACTACTGGAAAATTAATAAAGCCATTGGAAAGAAGTTTCTGGACTAGTCACGACCAAACCGCTAGGTAAAACGTATTTCATATGTTGCGAATACTCTGATATATTTATCGTATCACTTTATACTTTTATCAATGTTTGTTGACAGAGAAGAATTGGCATTACCGCGCCCTGATATACCAACACGATCACCACTTCTGTCACTACCGGATTCGGTCTCCGAACAATATCTGAATTTTGCACCAAGCGATCGTAAAAGCGATGCTGCACAAAACACAATACCGTTCATCGACATTCAACCAATAGAGCCAAATCCACCAGTACCAATCGCGGGTGCTGGTGTTTATCATAAAGGCAGAACAGGATCGGGTGGATATGTTGCATTGAGATTAATCACGTACGATTTTAGTCAACATCTACAGGTTGATTTATCACCTACCGTAGAAACAGTTATTGATGATCTAACTGAGATAGAAATAGTATGAACGTATTTGTTCACACCTATTGCTATTAACATATAGTTCGTAAATATTGTTCTTTTGCGTCTTATTTCTACTTTCATACTTATTTCAGTGATTTACGTTTAAGTGTATAATACATAATTATACTAATAATTGACTAATAATTTCTGTTATTTTAAAAAATGCCTCATTAAATAATTATTGTTTGTGCCATTTTAGCATTTATGCATATCTGTCATCAAACTGATCAGTTGTCAAAATTAAACCTTTGTTTTTTACACGTTTTTACACTTTTATAACTTTTCGGTTTGCTATGTGATAAAACTTTTAATAAAAAATCAGTTTCCAACAAATTTATGCTATTAAAATATAACAGTGCAGAACTACTTATAATTGAAGAGAATAAGAAAGAGAAAGAGAGAAAAGAGAAAAAGATGTGTATCTTTCTCATGCTGTTATTTTGCTAAAATATGCAATAGAAAAGAAAAAAACAAAATAAATACATGCAAAAAATGAAATAAACATAAGAAAATTTAATTTTCAATGATGTGTCAATATTTTTCCTAATCACTTTATATTAAATATTACTAGTCTATTCGATAAACAACACATATTAGCCAAATAAGAACTGTCTGCACATAGCGTAATCGTTCAAAAAGAACTAATAACAATAGAAAGTAAAGAAGTACTTACCTGAACTCGTAGAGGATGCATCATCAGGAGATGTAACATATCAGTTGGTGGCAACAAGTCGTTGAGCGTGGCTTCTTGTTGACGAATGGCTTGACACATAAATACAGCAAAATATCGATGCAGTGGGAGATGAAACGATACTTGTAAGCTGTCATTCTATAAAAAAACAGAGAAATATACAGAGTTATACATTTGATTAATGTATATATTAGTAAAAATAATTATGGATAAACGTTCGAATACTTACCACATTTGGATGAGTGAAATTTATAGCGTCTAGCCAATCTTGCAACGCGGTAAGACAAAATGTTAGCACTCTACGCGTAAGAGGAGCACTTTCAGGACCACGCAAATGAGAAACCAAAGCCCACATTGGGTAGGCACTAGCTTCTAATTCAGCGCTGAATGCTGCATAATATGTATTAGACTCGTATTCCACATGTTGATTTAATTCTCGTTGATTCACATTCATTCCTGAAATAAACAGAACGAACAGCTTTGAAAATGTCTTGTTGCACGTTAAACAAAGCCGGTTACATCTTATAAAATGTTAAACAGTACCTTGAAACATAGATAGGAAGTCAAACCACATTTCTAAAAGTGTGTCATCGCTCATAAATCTAATAGCTATAGGTTTATGTGAAAGAACATTATTTAAATCCGACACAATAGGCCAATAACAGTGTTCTTTCATCACTTGTCGTTCACAGTCTACTACATAATGAAAGTTTTTATCCGGATCTAAGGAGAAAAAACATATATATTTTACTTCTTTAAACACATTCCAACGTGCAAATTCATTAAATACATACCGTGTAATGTATTTTGAATCAATATCTTACTCATCATGTATTTTAATGCTATCACCATAACATGTAACAACTTTAATTGGTCCACCATTTTCAATGCTAAACTTTCATTACTGAATAGCTGAAATATAGAATATAGCAAGTGAAACAATTTCATTCCTCTATCATAAATAGAATATAATTTTTACGTAATGGTACCTACCTGTACACTGACATGAACTACTTTATTACTCAAAGTGTCAGGATCTGTTGAACGTTCAAGCATCATTGAAACTCTACTGTAATGTAATACAAATGCACGAGTAAGTGCCTCCTTATAGTCTGGATCTGGTAACATGTTTAACAACAAACAAACTAATTTTTGTGGAAACTGATAAGCTACTGTCCAAAACATTAGTTCCTCTAAGAAAGTAGTATGTTGTAAGTGTTCTTGTAAAGATGCACATTCTGAAAAGATAATCAACCATTTATTATAGTTATACTTACTACTCTGTTATAATTGTGTACATATCAATTGAAAGAAATTTACCTTTATATTCATCAGGTGGTTCTGGATTTGGTAAAGACCTTACAGCATTCTGATATATTTCATTGCTATCTTGGCAATAGCTGTCATATTCTGGTTCTCCAGTTGATACAGAAGGATCCATTAGATTCTTATATTTTTGTGGACTCGTCAGAGCTGATGTCATAACGTGCCTCATTAATGCACCCATTTTATTGAAATCAATGAGCATTGTTAAATATTCATCCGCATCTTGAATTGCAGCTCCGTAATTTCGTCGACCTACCGTACTGTATTAAACGAAATAACTCAATACATTATGAATTTCTTTTAGCTCTGACAACTATGTTATCAAAAAAGTATGAGAGGATATATAACATACCAATTTTCACGTAAGTGTTGTATAAGGCGTAGAATTATTCTGGGCATCATTGCCTCTGCTACACACATTAAATTTGAAGGAGCAGCTGATTTATTAACAGCTGCTTTTGGACCATGTCTGTCACAAAATCTGTAAAACCAAAATTTTCAATATTATAAGTGACAAACAATTAATATAACTATCTAATTGATAAGTAATTACTACTAATATTATTCTGAGTATTTAATAAAACTCTTACCCTGATTCTTTCATAACAGATGCATCACCACAATCGCATGCACCTCCTGCTTGACTCAGGAACATATTAAAATCATGGCCATAGTGATTGCCTTTCTTAAAACACTCCGTACATAAAGACATACACGGAGATATACCACATGTACGACAACGGTATGCTACAAAATTAGGTGTCCAAACTAACCCACATGTAGTGGCGTTATCATACATCCTCACTGGAATATTTAGAAATATAATTTAAGCATACAATTGAAACCACTATGAAACCAAATTAATTTAGTTATATGTTATATTGTTTAAAGAGTCATATAATGAATAATGCAATTTTTTTACCACTTGTACTTCTTAAGATCTTAAAACAACTTCTAGTTTTCTATATTTTTTATAAATTCAACCATGTTAAATAATTTAATTTCTAAATGAAGTTTAATTTAAAAGCCTGGTTTATGGATATGGAACTGTTTATCCCACTTAATAACACAGAACCATTGTCATACTTGTAATATCAGTTGTACTCCTAGTATTATTTAATTATTTTTAAAAGGCTTAGAACAATTTAATATGATTTTAAAAATAGCTCTTAATGTTTCAAAAGATTATTATTTGCCAACATAAAACACACTTGTTGCAGTCTACGAATTATGACTAGTCTTTTATATGTCAAAACATTTAGTACACCTATATTTTCATGATCTATAGTGGCAAGTATGAATATATGTTTATTGGGTGATCAGGCTCATGCCAAATACGCAAATTGCATTATACTTATACCACCAAATGTAAAATAATGTATACAGCAAAATATGTTATCTAGAAATGTCAAACAATGAACAAGCGATGTGTCGTAATACTCTTCAATTATAAATATTTTAGATTCTATTTGTTTTTACTTTTGGACATTGCTTTCTCAGCAATTTAAACATATCATTTTAATATTATTTGTAAAAATATAAATTTTTTAAAATATATTATATCTAACATTTAGTAACATAAATGGATCCTTTTGAAGATAATATTTAAAATAAATGTACGTAACAAACTCCTAGGATTTTGCAATGTGCAATATTTATATAGAAGCATTAGATACATATAATGCTTCAGGTATAGCGATACTTGTTACAAAAGACGATCGACATAATAGTAATATTGACAATGGTTAGCTATAAATTAGACCGATATAGACATATTAAAAAGCATTCTCTACGATCCCTGAGCGATTGAAGGAAACGAAATGCCTGTATACCTGTCTTAGCGAACTCCTCCGGCGTATGACCGCCAGCTATTAACCACTTGCACCAGTTGATCGTTTCTTTGTCATTGATAGGTTTACTAGGATTTAATACTTCATCCAATAATTTACTAAGGGATGGTGGACATCCACTGTCATAGGGTAAATTGCTGCATTCCTCATGTATATTAGCAGCTCTAATGCGTATGGTCTTGTTTATTAACACTTGAGTGCAAAGGCTAGATACCGAAAACATTGTGGAATATTGACCTCGCGCAGCGAGGATACCCACTGACTTTTGATAGATGTTACGGTATCCTCCGTGGATGACGAGTGTACGGAAAACAAACGGGCGAGTTAAGTCGGGAATCAGGTGATACCAACGTTAAAATTTCAGAAAGCCGACAGGTCGACCGATAGCTGCCTGACGACTTGCACCACCGACGAGGTGAAAACTTCCGGGAAACCTTTCAAGTAGAGGCGGCCCGCGGACCAGGGAATTCTCAACAACCTCCATATCAGTGAGCATCTCCCGTCAACTTTGTCTTCCTCATCAATTTTGACAACATGACGAAAGCACCAAGGGACCGTTACCTTATACCACACTCCTCGATCCTGGATTACTATCGACTTTCGTATTTCGCGTTTCAACAACGATACACGGTACTTGTATAATAATCGACGTTTATACAACACACATCCACATTTACCGAACAGCAAAAGCACTTGATCACTAATCGTTCGATCAATTGACCACAGCTTATATTCTTCTACGGCACGTCTTCTTCTCTCTGATCAAGAATTTGTCTATCTTATCGACAAAACAATGACAGAATACTAGATCTTGCTTTTCAATGAACGCATTTCATCAGAACGTTTTCGCTACGTCGAAATATGTATGCGCAGTTCGTTCTTCTTTATCGTGCCGATTACAAATTATCGTACGGGCGCAGGAATTTATCGAAATTGATGCGATTAAGCAATATTAAAAATATAAATTGGAACATATTAATTATTCGGTTTATTTATAATCCAATCATATATGGTTCTCTGGACAAATTGATCTATTAGTGAGGGTAACGCTATTTCCATTTATTACGGTATCTCGCAAAAAAAAAACTATGAAATACAATTGAACATTTTTTTGTATTTCTATTCAAGTATTAACATTTGCAGATAAGCATTGATATTAATAGTTAGGACACGCAGAATAAAAGACGATTATTATTATTAACGATAGTTACGATATTATTTAAATCATAAAATTTTAACCAATGAGTTACAAGCAAATCTAGACTGTTAGTATGGTAACACTGGCTTCGAACTTTTCTTTTTCGTTCGGCTAATCGAGCGTGTATGTTGCTGTGGTAAATAAATTTACAAATCGCAGGTAATCTCGTTTGTTTAAATTCATCCAATCTAATTTCATAATAAATTAATATTTAGTTTTAATTGTCGATTGATCCGTGATATTATTTTATGTGCGATTTAGTGTTCACGAAAGTACGAAGTGGTTAGTGGACAAGTCGGTGTTACGTTTGCCATTATTGTTTTGTTTACCATAAATATCAGTTTTATACTTTAAAATTAATTAATATTAGTATAAAAGTTCATATTAGTGTATTATTTACATTTATAAAAAGGAGGACGACGATTGTTTTCGTATTTATTTCACTTCCATTATAGGTTATGCTTCCTTGACATCTTGTAATACAGTAAATCAGAGTATTGCAGTAAATATTATCTTTCAACTGTTTTTGTGCTTATTGATGCAAGATACAATTATTTTCTGCTTTCAGCCATGGTACGTATGAACGTTCTTAGCGATGCTCTTAAATCCATCAACAACGCTGAAAAGCGTGGAAAGAGACAGGTGTTGTTGAGACCCTGCTCCAAAGTAATCATCAAATTCTTAACTGTAATGATGAGGAAAGGTGAGAAATTATATTAATGTTTTCTTATTTATAAAATTAAATTCAATTCTATAACGTAGGTCTTTAATCTCATATGAATATATATAGATATAAATAAAAGTAAACTTCTTACATTGTGTGCTTTCAATATTTAAGGATACATTGGAGAATTTGAAATTGTTGATGATCACCGCAGTGGCAAGGTTGTAGTAAACCTTAGCGGAAGGCTAAACAAATGTGGTGTTATTTCACCTAGATTTGATGTTCCAATTAATGATATTGAAAAGTGGACTAATAACTTGCTACCATCTAGACAATTTGGGTATGTATACAAAAATTGATCTTACATAATGTATAGTTCTGTATTCTTATAATATAATGTTAATTTATATGTATATTTTAGATACGTCGTTTTAACCACAAGTGGAGGAATTATGGATCATGAAGAGGCAAGAAGGAAACATCTTGGAGGGAAGATACTTGGATTTTTCTTTTAATGTTTATTTAATAAAATAAAAGTTTCTTAATAATAACACGTATTTTTTATATTGAAAATAAAATAGTTACCTCTTAGATTAATTAGCTCCAAATAATTAAGAGCTAATTATATTATAATTTTGTACATATATAGTATTTTATTTATTAGATATTTAAGCTTAATTATATTATATAATTGTCTAGCAACAAAATAGCTGTATAAGTTTTAAATCGAAATGTTTTTCGTTCAAAACTAAATTGTTTTATACAATCTCTGTGGAGACTACCAATCAGCGTATTCAATTTGCAGCACGCTTCTGATTGGTTGTTACAGCTTTCTGCTGATTGGCCGAACACCACTAGGGCAGTTCAGGCATGCGCGTGGCAGCAATTTCAACTTTACGCCTCTTGTAAACGCAGCCGATCACGGACAGTCAACAAAACTTTGTAATTCGAACGAAACTCACGGACGGTTCGGGTCATGCGTCGCGTCATACAAGTTTTTAGTATCTGTTAGAGTTTCATAATAAAAGTTTCCTGATTTTGTTTTTTCACATCAATAAAAGGAGCGTGTAAGCGTGAATTTATAATAAATTTAACGGTGTTGCCAGGTGTTACCAGGTGAATGTGACCGTTTTGTGCTGCGTTACCTGAGACTTACCTGAAGGGATAACCGTACGGAAGAATGCATTAAAACTTCAGTGTCCATGTACAGTGCGATCATCTAAACGTAAGCGTCTTTAATAAATGTGAAATAGAGTGCACTGACGTTTGGACCTTAACATTTCAGGTAGAAATATATGTTTCATTTTTTGACAATCAAGTGCATCGTGTTCTCATAAAAATTCGTAACTTCTCTTTCATTGTTCCGACAGTTCACTGCTTCGTACGATTTCATCCATTGATCCATCTATTTTCGTTGCACAATAATTGCAATAATTTGTTTACACTTTGATGGAACCAGACGCGCCTCACGTGTATGCGCATAATATTTTGAAGAAAAAATGCGGCATATGACGATGAACCGCAAAGAAGCGTCCAATGATACTTAACGCCAAATCTAACGAGAAAACCTGCGGATTGTACTCGCTGTTTAATTCGAAAGGAAAAAAGAGGTACATCGATAGGTAAATCGCAAGGCGAATGGAAAACGGTACGGATGCTTCGAGACCGTCGGTTTTACGAAAGGCGGAGGGACTGCGAGTGCAAGTAAAAGGAATGTTGTCTCACAGGTGTACGTCGTAATGCTCTTCCGTTACGCCTACTGGAAGAAAACGTAATTGGAGGTTGAATTCGCCACGTGAACTCGACAATGCGGAGATCGTACAGGAATTGTTGGTATTTGTTCGCGTAACCTGGCCGTGCAATTGGATGACGTTCGCGGGGTGAAGTGTGAGAGAAGTGCAAGTGGCAAGAGCGGCAAAGAATTTTACCAAGTAACATGGAGATGCTGTGGAGAAATGCAGTGGCGGACCTTTCGACCTTCCTGAGCACGAGGACGCAGATTTTGTTTGCCGCTGTTTATTTCATCTGGATCGCTGGAAGCGCCTGCGCCACTGGTGAGTTTTCGCGCCCATTTCCACTTCATTTCCGCATTTTCCAATTTCCTTTCCCTGGTCGGATGTCACGATTTCTTCGTTAAAGTAAATCGTTTTATCTTCCCAAATTAAAGTATAGTACACTTTTATTTGTTATGAATTGAAATGAAAACTGCGTTATATTTCATTCCAAAAACAATGTTTCGATGCAAAAGTAACACTTGTTATCAGGACGAATTCATTAATTTCGTTCACTAAATGTTAGTCACAAGCGTAGTGATAATCATCGCGATACGAAAATACACAGGGTGATTATCGAAATTTATACCAGCGCTGGACTTTTCGACGGCTAATAATTCGAGAGCTCAGAGTTCACCGGTAATTGCTGTCGTTATTATACGTATAAACGGTATTCGCTTTGTCATAAAACTGGCACAAGAACAGGATACATACAAGTTACCCGTTACAATATCCATGACAAAAATGAACATTCAACGTGAACGTGGGACGACATTGAGTTGAGCGGTTTTTTGAAACGGGTCAAACCTAATTCACGGCGATTTAAACATTGGGAACACTGCTGAGTAGAGCAAACAATGATTTCTTGGCATTCGTCCAAATTGCTTTTACATACGTACGTGCGAACGGCAACTGAGCGAATATTTACCCGGAACGGGGAAACCTCCTTTTCAATGCGTGCCTCGACTTAATTGGCCGACTAATCGCAAACTCTTTTGAACAATACAAATTTCGAATATCTGAGATTAACAAATTATGAATATACTTCACGGTTCGTATTTAAAATCAATCAATCTTTAATTATTAAAAGAGAAAGGAAAATTTGAAATAGTGTAAATTCTTAGTCTGAAAGTCCGCTGGACGCTTAAGTAACTCGATATTGGTTGGTTAAATATTCGATATTGATCCATTGCGATAATATCGATAGGTCATCATTTCTAGCCGGTTTCTAGTGGAATATAGTGCGCTTCATTACGAATGGCATCCAAGGCCAGATTGCTCGCGTAACGTTGTTAAGTGGATGCACGTTAATGGGCCATAAGTTGCCTCATGCGGTAGTAACGCCAAATGTTGCCACGGATTTATGTCCTTTTGTTTTTTATGAATATACCGTTACGCTACCGAGGAATGGCCACAAATGTTCTTCTATATTATTATTCATTAACATTTTAGATTATTTTTCTACTTTTCTCTTATTCTTATTTGTTTCGTTACATAATCACTGTTCTGAATGTTACAAATGCGAATGTAATAGAAATACGCGCAGAAGAAAACAGAGATCATATGAATCATCATAGTCCCGGAAATGGTTTTCTTTTAAGATAGAGTTTAGCGTACAAACAGTTCATTCGGTGGAACATTACACATAGGGGCACTAAAAAGTTCGTTCGTGGAAAAACGAAGAAATACCGCATTAATGACAATTCATGACTGAATAAGTTCATGCGCGAATTGAGCTTCATTGAGAACGAATCATCAATGTATCGACGAGTTGTAAATCGTAACACCTGCGACGATTCGCACGGAGATCGCTTTGAACCGCAACGGGGGTCGGGAAAGAATAAAGATGATCGAAAATCTTTTTCCCCTCCCTCTTTTGTAAACAGGAGCGTAGGAGCCGCCCTAATTGAGATTTATTACGACGTTAATCCAGCCAATTGTGCGAACCAAGTTAAACCGTTGACCTCTTAGTTGACGATCGGAAAGGATATACATAGCACGTGCCGCGGCGTCGCCTCTCTGTGTTTATTGCGATAAATAATGTCGCCGCCATATTATCGTAGGCAAATCTGCTCCAATTTCTCAACTCAACTTCATCAAATGACTTGCGCACGCATGCCCAGATTCTTTCAGATTCTAGATGCATTTATTTTGGTTAAATAATACTTAAACGAACCTTCGTATAACGTAACTTTATTGCAACATGGTTCCATACAACACAAATAGCAAGTTTAAACAGTTAAGTTGTAAAACAGCGTTCTATTTACGTAAAGAAAAAGAAGAGATCGAGGCGATATGAATTTTTAGAGTAGTTCGTACGATTGCTCCGCTCGCCTAAATTCGTTCTCTATCTCCTCTTATCAACGGGTTGGTATATCAATGGTCCCCGTTGTTCAAGGGAAATTTAATCAGCGACTGACTGTCGCACGTCGCTCGAAACTGTGCGCGTGCCGATCGGGCAGTGAAAAATGAAAAACTCACGAAACGAAAACGCGCTGGAATTGTTTTTCGCGCGATCGATTTATCCTTGTGCCACGGCGCCTGTTTTGAACGGCCAGTTTGAAACGAGCACGGGTCACAGGCATCGATACGCACGCGTACAATTAAGACGGGGCACGAATGTACGCGCTTTAATACTAATTATCGGTGGTAGAGTGGAACGTACACAGGACACGCGTACGATCAATGAGGCCCGTATGCGTAAGTCGCTCAAGTATGCCCTTGCGTTACTCATTGCCGGATAATAATAGGCTCTCTGACTGAATCGAAGAGAATGCAGGAAAAAGTGCGCAAATCCCTCGTCTAGGTACTCGTTTGTTGCTCATTTGTTGGGCGCGAATACCTTTCTCAGCTTAAGAAAGGGTATACAGAATCAGAAACATTTGGAGGGTAAACTGAGTAATTCAAAGAAAGTAATACGGGAATTCGAGTAGGCTATTTTCTCAGTATTTTTAAGCGTTCCATTTATTCGATAAAAAGACTGTGAAAGGGATATCTGTTAGCTAAGGAATAGTGAAATGCTTGTAGAAGTGATTAAATTTTTCTGTAGCAAGCAGCTCTGACGGAAAGTATACCGTGAAGCTTTTTATACCCAGATTTGGAGGAACAGGCATTTGAACGAAATAAGGGTCGTATCTCTGGGAGGCTGGTTCGCTGTACTTCAGATTGATATATAAATGTCACGGTTATCTATCACGTAAATATTTCGTCATTGAAGGGTTAATGCCGTGAATATACTGCGAGTTGGAACGTTGTTCTCTAAATATTTACTAATTCTTTGATGGATGTTGCTCGAAGCATTCATAGCATAGTCGATGTTATTGACGCATATGATATTGAAACAATCCATTTTACACTATGTCTTCTTTTATTTCACGCATATTTGTTTAGCTACTGAAACTGAGCGATAATATAATGCTTCGAGCATGTCGAACAATTACTAAAAATTCAACGAAGAAGTTTCGCAACTTATCATAATTACTTGCAAAACTTCAAATGAGTTAACAGAACCATCTTCGTGTTTTCCATTCTCGTTATGTGGCCATTAAAATATCAAAAGTTTCTGTCGCAACGCTTCCACAACGGTCTCCAAGAAAACACGCAACTATCGCATTATAGCCCTTGGTCGTTGTCAGTACCAGGGACGATAAAGCAAGAAACGATAGCGGCGTTGAAAACAGGAAAAAAACGCGTGCAGCCGAGTATGCAGTATCCGCGAGTCAGATTTTCGAGCCACGGATAGAGATATATTGTATGCGGGAAATTGGCATGCATTTTGTATTCGTGTTCCACGGAAGACGAACGTTCTCGTGTTTCCAGGTCGATAGTCAGCATAATGTAGCTGAGCAAAGGGCATATGAGTGCGTTCTGGTGTAAGGGTAAATTGGCGAACGATCCCGGGAAAAGAACACGCGGCGGATGGAGAGGAGGGTATCTCCGTTTAAATTGCGGCGGACCACGTGTTTAACAATCCTTTAAACGCGGTGGAAGAGAAAAACACGGATTACGAAAATCTATTTTTACCTCGCTTCGGCCTCTAAATCGCTTCGTAACTCGTTACTTCCTTCTTTCTGGTTGAAGTGCGGTACTGGAAATTTTTATTGCATCACTCGACTATTAAACGCGCTTATTTTTTGTACTTCTTCTACTGTCGATACTAGGAAAATGTTATTGCTTTTTTTGTTTGATCGTGTGGTCATAAAGAACACACGCTACAGTGACTGAAATGAGTTAAACGTGAATCAGTTTGTCGTTGATATTCATTGGAAAATTATACAAAAAGTATGTAATTAATATTTGCAGACATTTCCAAGAAACGTGTATAGTTTTTCGTAATCATAATGCTATTCTTTTCTACTTGAACAATTTTTCACGAATTTCGCAAAGACAGGATCGATGTATGAAACAAAAGAGTACTCTAGCCTCGTAGAAGGTTTCTATGCTTTTTTACATTCCTTTACTTTCATAGCACATTCCATTAATTTCACTTGAATGCAACAACTCTGAAAAAAAAGCCGAGTTCCTTCCCTTTTTTTCTCATCTCGGACAAGAAAATTACCATTTTTTCACGCGGGCCCTCGCACTCCGAACTTACGAACTTATCACACCGATCTGCATACTCCGCTCTGAAAACGTTCATTTCATGGAGCGACCGCCGGTAATGACTTCCTGCTCTCGCAATGCAAACGATCCGCCCGCGATCGACGATACGAAAGCGAGGCTACGCGTGTACAACGTCACCCCCGATCGTGGAGAGGAGCCGAACAATGATTAAATTATTATCATCACGATGGAACGAAAGTGGCGGGAAGGGTGAGGGGTGGTTACGTGTAATATGGCGTGGTATCGGGTTCGGATGGATCGACAGGAAGAGAAGAATTCTCGTGTTTCCAGGTCGTTGCGGTCGCCACGATACAGGGCGTTTCGAAAGTAACGCTGAACGATGGGAAATTCCAAGGTCGATCGTTTGGCTTTTGTCAGCGTGGAATTCGTTGTATGCCAAAGGTAGCCATAAATTAAGCCCTTCCTGGATACTTTATTGTGGACCAGAGAGTTTGGCTGTTTTGCGACTACATGGGGTTGGGTCACTCTTCGTATTGTATAACCTGCGAGTGAATTTTGGACGTTTTTTGTAGTAAATATCGCTGCAGATAAAGTGAGAAAATAATTCAAAGTCTTGAAATTTCATTTATGTCAGAATTTTCTCGGTTAACGTATTAATTAATTTTCCAGTGATGGTATTGAAACGCACCGTATATCGTTGGTTAAAAAGACCATACGTTCAGTAACCTGTACCTTGTAAAAGGCGACCGTTCGATGGTATGGGTGGGACATAATGCTAGGAAAGGTATCTATCACTGGCGTCAGCTTAAACCGTGGCACAATAGAGGACAAGGGCCTTTACCTGGTCCTCGAACACCAGCCTCCACCCTAGCCGCATATTGGCCTCTGCTCCACTCTACCATTTTCTATAGCGTTTCTACTCGCCTTCGCCAGGTATTCTGCCCTTTTTCACCGCGAGGCATCGGTCAGTGATGGCTTCGATCCAATCCCGAAGAGATCTTGTCGCTGACCTTCTACGAAAGAATTCTAAAATAACTTTCGCAGACTCTGTTTCTAGATTGATCGTTCCACTTTGATTTTGACAGAGAAAGGTCGTTCAATATTTTTTATGAAACGTATTCCTCGTGTTACAGGGATTTATATACATCATAATGTTTGTAGATATTCGCAGATAAAGTTTGATACATTCCAGCAATTCTCGCGTAACAAATTGCACGCGTTGAGTTTCTATGGGGAACGTTGGCAGATATGGTACCGAAGTGGTTTTCCTGAATGCGCGTTTCCAAGTTCTAAGCTTCTCGGAGATTACCCTTGCACGCTGCATTCTTTGAGATTTCTTTTACCCAGGCTGATCCCAGCGAAATTCCAAGGAACACACTGACCACCCTTAAGAACGCTTACAAACTTAGGGACACACACAATAGCCAACCGGTCATTCGGAGTTCAGGTATATACTCACAGAATCCAAACTTTCTGATCGTCACAGGCAAACTTTACTTCAGAAAAATTTGTTCCACAGCAGGCGTAAGAGAGAGTTTAGGATTGAAATTCTTGGACTACAGTACTTGTAGTAAAATAATAATTCATATCGATCCACGTTCTACGTATTTTATGTCTTTCTAACTAGGCTACAAGACTTCATTTGTATTTATACCTATATTACATGAGCAAAACTTAGGTGAAACTCTGCAAGAATCAGAAACGCCACGATATTATTTCTTCGAAGAGCGAATCAGCCAATAACCAGAAGACCTCACCGAGAACAAGCCCTATCAGTTTTCATTTCCCAATTGACCACACGCGCAGATGGCCAGAGAAAGTGGCCGCGTTTTATAATAGTTAAATTGCCGTTATCTATCTACTTAGGCCGTTCGTTGCTCGACAATTGCATCCTTTGGCCCCGCGTCTTTCATTGCGCTAACTGCTTCCTATCGTCGTCGAACGGCTTCGTTCCCCGTCTCGAAAGATCGCCCGTTTCATAGCTTTCGCCAACCGTGCGAGGAATCCCTAGGCCCTTCTTCCTCCCCCACGCGCGGACCGTCGCTCAAACCACACGGGGAAGAGGAATACGTGTCTGAATGCCTCTACTCGTCGACCGGATGTCCTCCCCTCCTCTTCCTTTCATTTCTTCACCGCATCATCTTCGTTATCGTCATCTTCCTTCATCCACCGTGATGGTACAACCGTTGACGCGTTTCACCTTCCTCAGCTATTTCGCGAAACGGACAAGTCTCGCGTTTCCGATTGCCACGGGTGGCTTTGCAGGTGTAAGAATGGATGAGAGTCGCGACCTCGTCGCAATCTCTTGCTGAAGCGGTACTAACGGAGGCGAGGCTATCAAAGCCATGGAAAAGGATCCAACTGATGATATGATATGATAATATAGTCTTTTATCATTTGAAACTGTTAAAGTTCCGTTGATTATTTGAGAAATCTGATCTTGCAGCGAGAAACTGTTGAGTCTTGCAAGATCCGCGATTGAGTAACAAATAAATCGGAGAAATCATTATTACGCAAGTAAGGGAAAAAGGTTACGGAACTTATAACAACCCTTTGAAACGATGTCGAGTTGTAAATGGAGATCTTACGTTGCTCCCGTCAGAATGTTTCATACAGCCGCGAAGATATGAGAAAAGTTGTCGAATGGTACGACAAACGTTTATCTTTCGAAGAACAAACCGTGCCTCGTATGCTCTGGAATCGCTTTTGGGATGAAATGAACTCTGACGTTTGTATACTTGCGGGATATTGAATCGTAGATCACGAATGCTGTAAATAAGACAAATAATCTAATACTATTCATTATTTCTTTCACCTTACATATAAATCGAGACATTTGCGCGAAACTTTAAAGGAAACATTGATTCATTGAACGTTTATCTACATCCTAAGTGTACTTTTATCGTTAATCAAACGAAAATGCGTTGCATCTGCTTGAAAATGTTGGAAGCGCGAATGTGTGCGCTATTATTATCGCGATATGGTTTAGGACGCGTACCCGTCTGTTTGTTCAGATGTTAACAATCGATCGAAGCATGGGTAGATATTATGGTATATCGTAAGGAACTGAATTTTACAAGTAACACCCCATCATAATAATTCGTAGTCAACTTCGTTTATTAAACTATATTTCGTGTACGCGATAAATACATTTTTATTTCGAATTTAATACCGAGGCAAGCTTCGAACTTCAATATTTTTCATATTAATATCATATTTTTCATTTAATACTGAATATTTTTTTGAAAAAATAAAATGATATACATTTATTGCTAGTTTTATTAGAGCTGAACTGAATATCGCAAACGATCGAATTGAATATCGAATGTACAACTGCTTTAAAACACTGTCAATGAGTACCTATACATACACCTAAAATAATTTATTCTGCTCGCGTTGCTTTCAATTTTGTCCACTCAACCGCCTCATTTAACTAAAATGAACCGTGCACGTTTCCGTCTTTAGATAACCACAAATATTCGAAGAAGTTGATAGTGAAATTACAGAATTTGTTAAGAGATAGCTAGATTTACGACCTAATACTTTCCCAAGTAAACGCCTCTTATCTTAAACCCCCTCGATTCTTCTAAAAAAAAAGCTCCATTTGTCCCTCGTTCGGGATCCAAATGTACCGTTTGTCAGCCAGCAGAATTCCCAACAGAATTCAGCAAGGCGACCAGCGGTTCCTCTGTTTTCCCATTATATGCCTCTTATTGGGACCGCGACTCGTCTCCGACGTTAGCTGGCATTACAAGAAATTACGGTTTCTTTCGAGGCGTACGAACCGTCGTCATTTGCCGTAATTCCCATTATTATTCTCGTTGGTGGCGTCTAAGCGCGTAAAGAGCCGTAGCTACGGCGGTTCTGTCGTCTCATGGTAGCCGGTGCAGGGGCCACTGACCGCCCCTGGCAAGGCTTTCTCGTCTTCCACTTCTTCTTTTCGGTTTTGTTCTACCCGTGGAACGAGGCGAGAGGGAAGGCAGCAAGCACACGTGTGCCTGCGTGCCATCGAATCGCATCGGCGCACCTTCGAGCACCTTAACTGCAGCCTCGATTGGGACGAGCACCTTTACGAAAGAATAGGCGACCGACTTGGATCGAGGGACTATCTCCGCTCGCTGGGAACGGTGAAGGGCCTTTTCATTCGGTTCTTTAATTACCCTGTTCAGCGGTTCGGTTTACGCGTTGATCGTTGGGTAGTAATTAGCCGAGGTGTAAAAATGGTTATTACACTTTCGATTTCGTGGAGGTTGTTGGTCTGGATAAATACGCGGAGCATGCTTAACGCGTAACGATACCGGTTAATTAATCGTTTACAAGTCTCTTGCCACTGGATGATCAATGAAAATTAAATTCGACTACTTTCCTGTGGGGGGAGAATGAAGACATGGATTTGTCGTTTTGTGAGATTTATCGTATGTACGAGTAGGTGTTAAATAATGACAAAGTAAAATGTTATTAAACAAAATTGGTTTCAGATAACGCGATGTCTTCAAATAACTGAAGGAGTATCCATCTCCTTCTCTCTTAATTGAGTCTCTTCAAAGAAACGTGAAAAGTTGGTAACGACAAAGGTATAAAAGTTGCAATTTCGCCCAGCCGGATCCCACGGTAACACAGGACTATCTCTTTCGAGCAAAGAATCACTTTACATAACGTTGAAGCTGGCGTGGACCAAGGCTTAGCTGATCTTGCATTTGCTTGACGCGACGAGTCTATCTTTTTTGACTTGGAAATGAGCAGGAATGGAGCGATCTGATTCGCATGGAATGAAAATGTTGCGACGCAAATCCGTGGATTACGCGTGCACCGTTTAATTCCTCGATACAACCGAGTGAACTGGTCAGCGGATCGTGGTCCGATCCGCTTTCTGAAACTTTCGTCCCGTATCCAAACAGGAAGTTGCGTTAAACACACCGTGAAACTTTTCGTACCAGCAGAGAGATACATTCCACTAAGTTTAAGTACGATTAACGTATTTCGATAATGCATCATGTGCTCTAATAACTCAAAGCAGTAATATTACATACAGAAGATGTACTAACTTATGATAAAACGCTAAAAGGGATAAGATAGAAAATTAGTTCCGAATCTTGTTTGGGCAGAACCCAGAATAGTATAGAGAGGTGGATTTTCGAGCAGTGACTAAACCACGAACGTATACGATTCCCTCGTACGCTTCGCGGACAGTGACTCGATTCAAAGGAATCCTTTCAAGACCCTCGATAGCCACATTCAAACCGTTGCTCGATGAGCCTTTGCAACATCAAGAAATCGAGCTCGCCCAAGCGATATCGAGAATCTAATGACGGATTTTCGTCGATTAATAAAGAAGATGAACATCCTGGATGATTAGATCTCAATGTTAAATCTGTGGAATCACGCTATTGTGTAACAATCCTTCTGTGAATGTCACAATCGTTGAAATATGTGATTGCAACGGACGAATAGTTAGTCATTACACAAACCGTGTAAAGCGTACCGATTATAGTGTTTCTAATAGTTAGGTATCTCAACAAAACGAATGAGAAGAAAATGAAACCCATGGAAAGTTCAATTACATAGCACCGGTCGAGCATAATTTCTCTTCCTTCCCATTAACGAACAAAATTAAGAACGTTCCTCTAATTTCTTTGGGTGTTTCAGAAATCAATAGAAATGTTCACCCCTCTTTTTGCACAGCAAATTGTCTGTTGGTACCTCGCCAATTGCATTCGACCATCCGCCTCTCTTCGCTGCATACCGATGCAAGGATGCGGTGTAATCGCATCGAGAGCATCGCCTCTCTCTCTAGTCCGGCGGATATTTATCGTCCACGTGTTGTTCGTTATGAAACGAGTCTACAAAATGGAAAAGGGGAACGCTTTCAGAACCCGGTGTACGCGCGCCTCTAGTCTAGGAGTAGGTTCCGTTAGGAAATTCCTCTCTCATTCCCTCTGTCGACCCGCGAAAGTGCTGAAACGCGTGACCCGTCCATGGTTTTTTCATACACACGCATTGTACCAGCTACGACGAATAGCTTTATTGTTTTAAGTTCTTTCGAGGCGAGGAACCTCCACGGCTAGTCTTTTTTTTCTGTTGCTTCCTCTCGGCTCCTCCCGTTTTTCTTCCGTTTTTTCCCTTTGTCCTCTCGCTTCTTTCACCGGTGATGGACAGGGCTGGGTGGTAAACAGGGCTAGTCGCGAGATTCGCGAACCCGTATTGAATGGTTCTCTCGCTGGGTGCGTTCAAAGGGTGAAATTGAGACGCGCAACGCCCGGAATGAGAGTGGTGAACGGCCACGGAGGGGAGGTAGCACTCTTTCAGCTCAGCCTGGTCTATAAGCTCCTTTCAAGCGAACGGAGCACGGGCTATCAAGACGGTCTTAAACAGCTCTGAAATTCATGACTCGAGAGTGGCGACCAGCGAACATCGGATTGCTAATCTTCCGCGTTCGCGTACAATCACCCGGATGATTTATTTGAAAATCGAAGTACCCTAGTACGACATCGACTCGCTGCGACGCCATGCGGTTTAGAAGTTATGCATTCGTGCATGTGGGTATTATCTGTTTCCTTATCGTTCCTGCTATTTATTATTATGTTATGCTTTTCTATCGACTAGTAACCGCGATCCTTCTTTTTAAATGTACGTCTGAAGATCTGTATCTGGAGCATCTTTGGAACAATGTGTTGCAGTAACAAAGATACTAAAAACAATACGGCTATAAAGGAACCGATAGAGTAATGAAACAATGCGGCTATAAAGATACCATATTCTTTTGTTATAGGGAAATTACGGGGAACAAATTACCAAAGGCAGATATGACCATTTAACGAGACATTCAGGAAATTCTAGATCCTGGCTCAGCTCGTAAAGGTTTTAATGGTAATGGTTACGAAATTTCAGAACTTTCTAAAGACAGTATCTCTCACTCCAAAAATTTTGAACGATGATAATTACACGTCCAACGAAATATTAGAAAATACCTTTGGTGTTTCAACAAAGCTACACAAGCCATTTCATCGTTCGCCATTCGATACGAGCACCTGTTCTCCAACAAGGGCCTCAATTTCCATCGAACAATGAATTCCTTTAAGCAATTCTTTTGTCTCTTGGTGTTCCGCCGCAGTGGCTATCAGAAGTGCGATGCGTGAAAAGTGAAAATAACTGGTGAATGGGTCTAACACGTTGGAAATGCGTACCTATACGCTCAAGGTCTCTATCAGAGGCGGAAATTCTCGGTTACTTGAGCACGACTATGAAAGGGCGTTAAAAAGTGTAACAGTTCCCCTAGTCTGTTACACCACGTCAGACGTCAAAGTTACCAAAGCGTTTCAAACGGTTTTTTTTTCTTTAATATTACCATTTGGAGCTTCAAACATTGATGAACTACAGATATATCTATAATGGTACTTAGAGAGATGTTCTTCACTCAGTTACAAAGCATTGGTAGGTATATTTTAAATGGAACGAAACGAAACACGCAAGGCAGGAATGGTTGGAACTGTTTTCGTAAACTTGGCCACGCGAATACAATTGATTGTGCAATCGTGGTCCGCAGTTGCGCGCTGTTATTACCGCACAGTGCATACACCGAAGGATACTCACTTTTACCGCGATACCGCGTTTCCTGTCTATATACCTGCTTTCAACTTCGCAATATACCTGCCGCGAATCGAGTGACGAAGCGTATACCAAGCATATGGCCATTTCTTGCTTTCCTTTTTGTACATACGAACTTTTGCATCCCGACATTTCTCGTTCGATTTACTGCGTCGTGAGGCAAGTTGAAGGTAAAAGGAGATAATAAGGATAGGAATGTTCGTTTCGGTGTCTTTAGTCTTGAATTGTTCTTGCACGAAACGACTCGATTGAACGCGCGCGTGATGTCTTTATAAGAAGTGACCAGGAAACCAACTTCTTATAAGCATTCTTATTGAAATTGTATCTTCTATCAGATTTTTAATTTGTAGAATACGCAAATGACATGTCAGCTTCCTGTTCACCTAAATACCTCTTCATTTACATCAATCTTTTCGAGGAACCACGATGACTCAACAATTGAATCAACGGAGAAAGTAAGGAATAACTGTCTCTAATAAGAGTCTTACTAAAATGTGAGCAATTCGCACAGATATTAATACAGAACTCACAAAATAAGGTGTACAATATTCTTGGAATTATCTTTATAAAAGTATGAATTTGCACAAACATCTACAGTTTACAAAATATGCACACCTGTGCAAAAACGAAGAAACCTTAACACACATGCAGATAAGAAAAAAAACTTCTACTGCTACACGCATAGTGATTATAAAAAAAAAAAGTGATCGAAGATAGCAATTCTATTCTTTTACAGTCCGTAAGGCCAAACCCTAACGACCATCAAAAAAAGATCGCGCCTATAAAACCTCGTCCACAACCATATTCCTCGAAACGGGGTTAAACGAGTGGCACGCGATTAAAGGGGTCTTCCCGGAACCCTTAATGAACACCTTTCGTTTTCTTGCTCGGCCGAACAGCACGGACGGGTATTTCCTGTTTCGAGCGAGCGCGGGGGTTGGCGGAGAGGAAGGATTAGATCCGCGAAATGTTTTCACGCAGAAAACACTCGCCGTATGACCGCCCATGCGTTCTTGACCGAGCAATTTGTAGGAGTACGCGCTCGTCTGTGTAACATGGTTCCGTCGGTGACTCCGAGGAACGGCGAACGGGCTAGAAAGGGGCGAGTAAGGTCAGCGGGACGAGGAGGTAAGGAGAGCGAAGTTGCGAGCCAAGTTCGCGAAGGTAAAACGTGGAAAGGGAGGTTATAGAAGCCGGGAGAGAAGAAGAATAAAAGGGGATCCCAGCCAGGGCGGCTATGGAAGGATCGTCGAGAAGGGTGGGGGCTAGCCGGGAAACTGCTATCAAGACGGTCTGGAGTCTCTGCACCGCGATCCACGGGACATAACCTAACCCAAGCTAACGAGTTGTCGCCCTGGATTCTCCCCGCGTGCCCTGGTATAAATAATTCTTTCGTTTTCGTCGCAGGTTTTCGAAACTTTTCACGATTAGGGGTTGAGGAAGGTTGGGGTAGGTTGAGGATCGCGAGCGCCATTTTGGAGCATGATAGATGCTGGTAATATGTTGTTTTATGTAATTCCAGTAACACGATTGCAGTAAATGTAGTGGAAATCTTTCGTTGTCTTCCATTATTAAGATGTAATTAACGGTTTAATTTGTACGTAGATGATCACGTGAATTTCTAAAGGTTCTTATTCCCGTGCAAAGTACGCCTTGACCTGGTCGAAGTTAATTTAACGAGAGGACCGCGCGGAAGCTCATCTAGAGTCCTGGTGCCTCGTAAGGATACTCAAGGCGAGCCGCGAAGTACGGTACGAGTCGAGTGCCAAATTGGACTCGGTCCTTTTCCCCGATGTCCTCCGAACTTCCCCGTACTTTTTCCATTAACCGTACAAAGTAAAATTAATTTGATGAATTACGAAAGTTACCGCTCAAACGATAAACAGAACGGAATTTTCTCGCCCTATCTGGTATTAAAGTTAACGCTCATTTGCCTCTTGATTGTTGAGTCATCTATGATAAAAAGTATAACGCGTAAAATGTAATTTCATTAGGCAGATAAGCTCCTAAAAGCGCTGTTAGCATCGCACGAAGCGATTAATTAGCGGCATATGTCGTTACGCGTGATCACGAGTGGAAGGGTTGAAGCGGACGATAGAAGGATGAAGGAACGTTCAGTCGAGGAATTTTCGATGTCGTACGCTTTACTTTTTGCCTTTCACGTTAACGTTTTACGTAGACCTTTGTCGTCGCGACGTGGTAAGACAGGATCTGCCCAAGGCTATCAAATGAGATGCCTCCATTGAAAGAGTAATCTTCCGCCACTTAAACTGTTCGTGCGTCCTTCGGACGTTGCTAAGAATTCGCACACCACGCCACGAACGTGAACAAATAATTGCAGGATTGATGTAATTACAGAATCGTGCGTTGCAACGAGGGAACCTGGTGATTTAAAAATTAGAATCACAATGCAGAGCGAACGTTTTATCGTAATTGCATTTGATGGTAACCGTAACAAGAACGAAACTATTTTCATCGTAATATACTGTAATTATTTTATTCCTCTTGGAAATAATTTGATTATTTTCATTGCATTTCATTTCCATTTCATTTTGTTTATTCCCATTTGCATTTTTATTTTCGTCAATCGATTATTTTCCCTGGATTTAATTTGTTAGGATATTCAGGTAGAACCCATTTGTTTTTACGCTTCACCGCTTTCCGGTTTTTATATCACTTTTACTCGTGCAAGTTGCATCGTGTGCACCACGGGTTGGTAAAGCGGTCGGTTAAGAACGCGAGAGCGATGAACTAATTCCAATTCAACAAAGTGCAATAACCGTTATATAGATACTCGAGTTAATCGTATCGATCGACCTTATGCAACATGGAACTTTGATTTCTGTGATCTGAAGCCGAAGATAATCGTTTCTACTGGGTGTGCAAACCTCGTTAATTGCAATAAGGCTTCGCCTTTCGTCTGGTCTTAAGTCTTTTAAAAGTAATATGTTACAAATAGTTCTTGTTTCATACATAAAGATCCTATCCGATCGCATCATTTTTCCCACATTAATATTTAACAAGGACTTTCGTTCCGCCATTGTATCCAACGTAGCATGAAAATGAAACGAAAATATCAATTTTACTGTCAGTCATGAAATGTCTACCTTGTTTCCCATAAAGTTACCTAGCAGATCCAATTCATAATTTTACTTACAAACATCCAAGAATAATTTCACTTCTCGTTAAAGCTACTTTCAATTCCATTACTTTCACGAAATAATTTTTCGATAAATATAGAAATAATAGGATACGAACGACAATAGATGAGCTGATACTTTCATTCGTAGGTATTCAACAAAAATGTCTCTGTTCTTTAACCGTCTCGAATTCCATTACTCTCATCGCTATCGGAGCAAGTAACCCAATTACCAGTCTTAGCTCTAGGCGCATGAGAAATAGTCGGCTGAACCTCCATCGAATCTTCTTTAGGAGATAAAAAAAAAAAAGAAACACGCTCCAAACGTGATTAAACGATCGTACGATCTGGAAAAAAAACACGGAACAGACACCCGTGACTCGATCGTGCAAAAGTGATAGCGTGCATCGCCTTGTTTCCTCCCTTCTCCTGTAGGATTTCCCTTGAAAGGGCTTCCTTCCCTAGACCAGGCACGCGATGCTTACAAATTTACGTCCCATTTACATATCGCGAACCGACAGCTGCCTCGTTCAGCCCGATTGTTCAGTGAACTTTAAACACCTCTGTTTTACGCTGCATCCCTCCGGCCCGTTCTTCACGCATTCGCACGTGCATAATGAAATTCGCACGGTTAACCCTGTCGGAGTTGGACTCCCAGTCGTGTTCCGCGGTTCTTCTTCAGCCGGAGGACAGTTGCTTGCCTGCAGCCACCGTGAATTTCGCTAATTCGTTCCGCAACCAGATATAGATATTGCGAAACCATCCGAGTTTTTGTTAGGCGAGCTCGTAGGTCGCTGGGATGCCAGGAGAATATCGTTATTCTCGATTCGAGAATGAAACTTTGATATGGTTAAGGTTGAATTGAAATCGTGCAATTCTCAAATAGCTACTCGATCCTCTTCATTGTATATTGATCAAGTTTTACCGCGACAAAGTATAAAATTATAATCTATATTCGGTTCAAAGAAGACTTATCAGAATGAAATTAGAATCATGATTTTTGTTGCGAAACGACAATGGTATTTCAATCTTCAACGAATGTCAGGTTCTGCTTAAGAAGTGGTAGAATTGTATTTCGAATCCCTACGAATGACAGATTAATATGGACAGTGGTAACGGAATCATATTTTCCTTGTACCACTTACCCCTATTTTCGACCTGATTCTTTCAACCAGGCAAGTCGACAGGGCAATTATAAAATGATTAGAACCGTTTCAGATGTCTTTCTTGCTTGGATTCCTTTAGCATAATGGGAGTTTAGGTTCTAGGAATTGGAGACGAAAAAGGGCGAATACCTAGTCGTGGGAATGCGCAAGTCGCGAGAATGTGCACTGAATGCCCGGTGATTTTCTTGTGTGCTAATTCGAGGTTTTGCTCCGGTGAACGAGTTACTCTTCGACTCCTGAACAACGACCGTGTGTACATCGTGCCCTATGCACATTGCGCGTGACGATCCGTCTTTTTGCGTGTTTCTCTCCGACATGAAAATTACACTGCGCGAATGCTCGGGAAAATTGGTATATTCCGTTCAAACTGGCCTAACGATTAAACTCCATTGATCAAACGGGTATCTATATAAAATTTTGCTAAGATAACTCGATTTAAACAAAAAAAAAGTTGAAAATAAAAAAGACGGACTGCTCATTCACCCCGCAAAACCCAAGGAATGCTCCTCGATTGCGGCAAGAAACAGGACCCAGAAAAAGCATCCGAAAACAGAGAGAACGAGGTTCTCCCGGTGGTTGAAATGACGTAACCGGTAGCGTAGCTCGCCGGGTTTCTTTGACGCGTGCACACGGCAAAGGAACCCGCGTCTATCGGCCGCGAGAAACTGGTTCCGGAATGCGCGACGCGGCGCAGCCACGGACTGGCATTGGACCCCCGGTGTAATGCACTTGAACGCGATTGCATTCGAGGCAAAGGGTACAGTGGTGGACTCTGTTCTGTCTCGCGGTGGCCGTTCCGGACGCCGTCGCTGGGAGGCGGAGAGGGACATTTGGCTATCCGCCAACACGGCCGACCGAAATGAACGAGGTTCACGGTCGAGACTGGAATTCAGAAGCCACCGCCTCGGCTGGCCCTCGAATGAGATCGTAACCGCGGAAACGGCCACGTATCCACCCTTGGAATTAGGCGACACTCCGCGATAAACAATGCGTCCGTACAGCGCGATGAGATGCGCGAGGGTTGGCTGAACGTGTCGATTGGATGAAATTGAAAAGGAGCGAGAACGCGAATCGTTATTTAATTAAAGTTTCCATAATTGGACGGTACGGTGCATTCTTCGTGTTGCTTTAAATCTCGTCGAATTATATTTAATCCGCTCTTGGGATTGAAAAGTAAAATATATTTTAAAAAATCTCTCCGTCCGGTGTGCTAGTCATACCTCGCGCATTAAGCAGCACAATTAATCCATTGAAAAATGCGAACAATAGAGACTTTTAGTAATCCGCCGTCGTCGACGCCCATTCTGCTTCCCACTACGTTTCTACCTCAAAAACCAAGCAATACAATCCGCTAAATATAAGTTGAACCTTGCCAGTCTCGTTTACCAGCAGCGCGGATCAATTAACGGGGTTTCCACCCAAGGGTCCAACGGTTCACCTGCTGGCCCGTGAATCATTCTTCTGAATCAATTAGACTGCGGTCGCATTATGACCACGAGGTCCTCTCAGAGTTTCGTATAATAAAGAAGCAACGCGTATTTCGAGCCGCTACAGGCTCGCCTCTCCAGTTAGGGAAGAAATTCAGCAATTTCTCTGTGCCGGTATTGGCAGTCTAGCATAGTGGCTGGGCTGAGTCAGCGCGCGGGCCGGTGTTAGACAAAGGGCGAAGGGGTTGGAATTCTCTCGTTTCTTTCTTCATTTTTTTTTTTTTTTTTCTCTTCCGTCAGGGGCTCGCCTTGAAATAACCACCCGTCGCGGGTTTAGCCGGCGATGGAGTGCACTTATAAGCGAAGTGCAGCCAGGAAGCCAAGCGCATATGGTTGCAGGAGAAACACGCATCGAATTCGACGACGGTGCCACGTGTTCGAGGGTCGATGCACCGTTTTCGTTGTTTCGTTCGTTCCTGTCCCCGTTGCCGTACCCACGATGACTCCCTTCGCACGATGCTACGAGGTGGAGGAGAAGCCAGCATTGGGCTAGGTTAAGCGCGTCCTGTGCTCTCCATCGAGCGTAAACAATGCGTCGAGAGTGGCGGTGATTTAAATAACCCTGGCATAACGAACCTTCGGCGGGCGTTTCGGTGGGAAGCGCCGCGTGGTCGATCGTTGCGAAAGGTGCATCGACTCTTTTGTACCGACACGTGTTCCCTTCACGTTTCCCTGCGTTTCGAGGGGAGGGGGAGACAATTAATATGTCGTAAAAATGACCAAAATGGGTAAACTTTGAGCGTGGGGTATTGGGTAGGTTTTCCACTGACCATTTACAGCTAAAATGGTACTGTATATAAGAGAAGATGAAGAAATATAGGAAGGTTAAAAAGTTTGGACTTGTTTTGAGATACTGTTCTTGAAGGGGGAAGTGTAATTAATCTGCAATACGATTGATTGGACTTTTTGCTCCGAACGTGCCTCGGAAGGACAGAGTGTCACTCGTATACAAGTACTTTGCTCCTTTTTACTTGCAGAGAATTATGAACAGAGCCATTGTAGAGACGAAAGTGTGCTTACTTCCGTTTGCATCAGTGTACACTTGTGGGAGCCAGTATTGTATAGTAAGAGTAGGTATTATTGCTTCTACGTAGGTGAAGAGATGTGACAAATGAAACAAAAGCCGAATAAAATCTCTGCTGACGGACGAACGCGGTTAATTCAGCGCACATAGATAACTGCGTACCATTTCGCAAAAAGGTGAATATGTTTAAATTCTCTCGTCTCCTCTCCAATTGGTTCTACCGCCTCTCCATCAAAGTCGTCTCGCGAATGAAATTTAACTTCGAGTGACTAATGATCGTGAGCCGCTGGTTTTTGCAGCGGGCCAAGAACGCGTTCGGTGCACCAGGATGGCAGGATATCGATTCGACGGGAAAAAAGGGATGCACGATAGTTGGACGATTGCTCTCGACCAGGCGGCGGTACAGAGGAATCGGTGCTTTTGCCAATTCCGTCGCGATTTTCCGCCAATGCCGCATTCTGCTGCACGTCTACATATCCTGGAAGCCGATTTACCGATTTGCGTCGGCGGCCATCCGTTTGGTTAGAGAGATGCGGAGGCGCGAACTTCGCATTTACTATTGCCGCGGAACATTCGCGTTACGAGACAACCGTGCAGGCATTACGATGACCGAAACTTCCTGGTAGCCGTCCGTCTCGCCAAATCCGCTAGGAAACTTTACCATCCGGATGCGTCAGATCGCAACTATTGAAAGAACTTGCATGTAAAAAGAATTTATGAATACGTTTGGCTGTGTAGCTGCTTTGAAAAGTGTATTGGTTAGTAGTTGTAGTATTGATCCACTTTGATAAGAGAGAAAGAGAGAGAGAGATGGTAGAAATTGCTTTTAGAAATTTTAGAGAGTCGAACCGAAAAGAAGTTATTAATGTGTGCACATATATATAACTATACAGTTAAAATGGTGAACAAATTCAATTTCTTCTCCATGAACTAGTTCATAAATTATTGCAGTACTACCCCCCTGAGGAGGACCGCCAGAATCGATAGAACGCCGGAAACCGTTCTCAAAGTCCGCAGGCTTGTCCAAACAAAGAAAAGCGTGGTCTTGCCCCGAAAGAAATGGTCACGGCACGTGGAAATCGTCTGGTATGAGTGGTAACGCGGATTTCACTTTGATTCGGGCTGGTTCACGCGAGATATCCTGCCCGATAACCGGAGGCCTCCGCAAAATGTTGCGCATTGCGTCTTACAACACGCAGTGCCAGCTATAGCTTCCACCTGCTGGGGTGCATGCCATCGTCTTCCTCTCTCCCTTTCTCTTTCCCTCTGCAGTCTGCAGGTGGTCAACCCCATGCTTGCCTTCCTCGTTCGGCACCAACTTCCTCCTTTCCTTCGATCGAAGTCGATCTAACCAATAAGACTCGCGTTTCTTCAAATTTCTCAATTCCAATCGAGTGTTAAACGTTTTCTTACTCTCTCGATGTTCTACTTTGCTCCTCGAGAGTAAGAACAATGGAAGGAATGTGTGCTTGGATGTTTGTACAGATGCGTGGATAGCGCTGAAACGTTTACGACGTGGTTAGTTTGATTGATCGAACCCCTTCAGCGATGGGCAATTTTGGGTAGATCAACATGGGTGAGGATTTATTTCTTAAACGATGTTACTCCTGTTAACCGTGGATCGTTATAGTGGGATGTTCTGTGTACGCTCCATTAATTTTTGTGTTAGTTATTTCAGAGGGATAATACCATTTTCGCATTTACTTTTGCGGAGTAAGGCTTATCTAGTAACAGACTCTAAGCTCTCGTTTGAAGTGGTTGCGTTATTCATTAGCTTTGGTGTTGAAGCATCGCGTATACCAGTGCAGTATTAACAGATTTACGCACTGATACAGCGTTGCTGTTGGTCGATACAATCGTTTCGTTGGAATTTATGAATATTTTATTAAAAAGCATGACGAAGTAAAAAAGGCGTAGGTGATAACCGCAGGATATGCATATTAACGTGACGATAGGTGTCTGTTTTCTTTTCAAGCGAAGCTGATTCATTTCAAAGACCGTAACGGAAACGTTTACGCGTCCCGCGAGATTATCGGCCTAGGGAGAACTATCCGGCGGGGGTTTCGAGAGTTCAGTTTCAGTGAAAACTTCAACCCTCGTGGAAAGTGTGCATATTTTTAGGGAGGAAGCGGAGCGTTTTTCGAACAGATCCGGTATACAGTCTCGCTTACACCGTTAGTAAAAGCAGATTATATCCACGCCCTGCAGGCCCGCCCTTGCGCGTAAATGCTTGTCCTTTCCTCTCTTTCCATACGTGTGTGTTCAGTGTGACAGCTGCGGTGCTTAAAATAGGGGTTCAGTAGTTCAGCAACGTGCACCGTTGCTTTTGTGCGGCCACGATAACAGGAACATGTGCCGGATAAATCGTCCAACGATTGTCATACTGAATAAACCTGATTTTTCCTTTCAGAGAGCCCGCTGTTCGTTCCTTGGCCAACGATGATGAACGAACGATCGGGAAATATGTTGGTCTCGTTGCACGACTCTTGATTCTGCTGTTCATTTGTTCATAAATCAGTGGCGAGGTCTCTGGGCAAGCCTTAGATCGATATTAAAGATTGTTTTAGTTTTTTTCTGGAGTATTTTCGCTTTACAATGTATGTCGCATGATTATTATTTTATAAATGATTCTTATCGCTGTGTTTTAGTATTATGTTGCTTGTTTGATTGAGTATCGAATACCATATTGGACGAATTATACGGAAAATTTGAGCCAAATTGGTGAACCAAAGATCGTATACACCCCTTGTGGGGTTGGTAATCGATGCGTTCGATATAGGGCTATTAGTGACTCATAAATTTCATTGGCAGCTAAATACCGTCTCTATTTCATCCAAATTGAAAGGAAGAGGTAACACAGATGCTCGTTATAATCAATGTAGTATAAATACTCTTCCAAATTTTACAAAAAGGAATTTTTTATAGAAGAAAGAAACTCTAAATTATTAGAATTATATGCTAAATGAAATCTCACACATTGTATTTTAATTTTAGTTCTGCTTGACTACGGGTGGGATTTGGATTGAATTCTTCTGTTGGTTTTTGTTGCTACCCTTCGAAAAGAAATATAAATGATTTCTAATCCGTTCATTGATCGAATTCCGTCTGGTTACCAACCGACAAAACACGTTGCTATATCATTAAACTACGGACATCCACTTCGCAGACAAAAAGGTGAACCGAGCAGACCCGTCTGAATACCTTTCACCCTTTTGAACATTTTTATGACTTCCTTCGTCCGTGTATAACGTAAACGTATAATAAATTGAAATTCAGATTACGTAAAATTTCACACACAGTCGCCGATTCAATTCAAACACTTAAATTTATTATCAGCTGCAAGAAAGTAATTTATATGGAAATTTAATGGTTCGAGTATTTTAAAATTGTACGAACTTTCGTGAATTCTAATAAAGATTAACATATGATAATGCATCACGTTCACATTGAAATTGTACAAGTGCAGATTTTATAAAATAATAGCAAAGAAATACAATGAAACGAGATAATTAAATAATTCTAACAGTTTAGTAAACAGTTGTAAAATTTGTCGACCATTTGTCAAACATTTCTCCGTCTTTGCATTCAGGGAACGCCGCAGCTTTTAAGACGTTCGAAGAAAGTCATATCTTACGAACAGACGTAATGTTTCCATTCGTGAAAAATGTTCTTTCGAACTTTAACAGTTTCTAGGGCATTGTAAAATTTTCTGTGCTCCGCGTAGTGTTTCGCGGTTTGAATATCGGTCCGCGGTGACGTAAACTTTTCGACCGAATCGGAAATTCAAAGGAGGCTGCATAAAATGCAGGACGAATGCAGGCAGCGGCTCTGATTTATGCGAGCGAAGCTGTGATATTCGCTTGTCCAAATTATGGGATCGTGGTTTCCGCTTTGAAATTCTGAAAACCGGATAAACACAGAGCAGAAAGTATCACACAGCATTCAGAGTATCCACGGTTTCACGTAGAGATTATTTAAGCCTTTGAAAGTATTTGCGGGTGATTAAATGTTTGAATTTCTGCTATCCAAAATCATTCACATCCGTTAAATATACATATAGAATATACAATACTACAAGTCGAAATACACTTCTCATAGAATTGTACAATATAGGACACAATTATTTCCTATTCGCTTAGCAACATTTTTGAAAAATTTCATTTGAAAAATTATGTCACGCAGGAAATTCTCTGCTAGTGGAAATATATTTCCTAATTTCTAGCTACCGTAATTATCTCGTATTTAGCTTTTACAGTTAGCACATCATTACCACGCTGACGACACTGCAAAGCTATGCAAATAACACCACCAGATTCATATATCTTACTATACGTAACACACTGCATATAATATTTAATATCCAACATATCCTACAAAATTCTATAATAATTTAACATCACTCCAGCAATGCTAAAGTAATAATGTTCAGAAGGTTCGCGTATACATATAATCAAATGCAATGAAAATCATGTAATGTAAAGTTAATAACGATAACAGAAATTGACGTTGTCTAGAGCGTAAAAATCCTGTAGGATACTCATACTGTGCATTCAGTATCCAAGAGCAGGGGCTGCGTAAGAGCAGCCCCTCGTTGTGCTCCACTTATTAAAGCTCTTCGAGTGTCGCTCTTCGAGCAGCTATAAGCAGCGAGCATGAAGCTGCTGCTTCTTATTTCAGCCTGGCCGCATTAAAGTTCCGTCTTATTTCGGCGCCTCGGAGGAACCGAGTAATCGGCTTGTTTCATTTTTTTTCCCTGGCGGGCCGTCTCGTCTGGAAAAACGCGTCGTCAGACTTATTCTCGCTGCTCTTCATTTTCACGCCCGCATTTTATATAATACGGCAACCTGTTGTACACTTTATCTCATTACGCTACAAATTCTATGGAACCAAGGAAGTTTCATACGTGAACGTATAACCTTTTCCATATTTATATACTTATAAAATATTTAGTGGGGCTAAATATTTTACGATTATTTTTTACATATGTGTACTGTCCTTTGCCTTTTTTTATTGTAAACGAAACATCTCGATATCTTTGTATGCAGCAAGAATATTCGTTCTCATACGTCTGCTTCATTATCCCGGGTATCAGCATCTCGAGCGAACGTCTTAATTATTTCAGACGATATGCTCGCGTTTCGTACCTTCGAATAAATATTGCATCAGCGGCTTTTCTCACGTTCATTGCAAATTGAAACGTTAAACAACGAAATCTCAAGGTAACGGGTAACGGTTCGTCGAGAAGGAATAATTGTCTCGGTTATTTTACTTTCAACGATTTAATTTCGTTTTCGTACGTGTTTACTTTACCCCGAGACGTGCGAAAATCGTATTGTAACACGGCGAAAGGGATAATAAATCGTTACCGAGCTGGTTATTTCTAATAAATTATTCATAAGACATTCGTCTATGCATAGATGCACGTTTCAACGCTACGCGGATAAGACGATTCTGTTCTCCATTCGCGACTGTATCCATGGTTGCACTGGTACCGCAGAGTGCAATTTTGTGTGTCAACGCGAACCACTCGTTACCGTATCGCATCGCGTGGGACTCGCAGACACTGATGGATTTCAAAGCAAAATAAATGGTGGTCCTCAAGACGCAGCCAAAGCGAAATTATGTTACGTTCCGGAAATAAAAAGGTGCATCGTTCGTTTACCCCGGGCAAACTAATTTCAGTTTGATTAACGATGCACGCCTTTATCCAGTGATGAATTAGCATAAAATTTTGCGGCTACTTTTTTGTGTGTCTTATCGTTCCATTTGCTCGTCGCGTCATTTCGTTCCATCGAATTTTTCTCGACCGCAATTCTATACTTCGTTTTATTCGATGAAACTTTTCTCGCGTCTGAAATTAATGAAAAATGTTGACGAACATCCGCGAAACGCTCCACCAGGCAGAAACTATAAACTTCGAGTAAAAATGGTGTTCGCAGGAAGATATTCCCGTGAGAAAAAACGAAGATACCGCTATCTAGTGCATACCACGTAATCCAATCGTTAAACTCGGGAAATTGTATGTTTTTTCGAACGAAAGTGTATTTTATCGTACCTGTAATTCATCATCGTCGAGCTAACGCGACTGATTACAGATTACACGACGAAGAGACGAGGAATTGTCAACCCAGCAAGACCGTCTAACGATAAGTCGATGCTTCGAATATAATAGTAGGCTATTTCTTCTTTTTTGCCTCTTCTTACTCGTTTCTTTTTTCCCCCAACAAGACGAGACTCCAAAGAGAGAGAAAATACGGTGCTTAGGAAAATTATTATCGGGACGACCATCGATTATTGTTTCAGCGGTCGTTATAATTTATCGACTCGCAGACCTAGTTCCTCGTTACTCTTGCTGGGTCTTATTTAACGGGAAGGTGGTTTCTTTCATCGCATTATTCTTCCGAGCATATCGTAAAACAGAGTCCCATAAATCGTCTAGTCCGCGAGTATGGTTTCATTTTTTTATTACCGTGCTGTGAACAATCTCATTTATTATTGATTTATGCAGTTCCAATAGCCTGCTCTAATCGAGCAATTTTTTAAAATTATAAATTAACGAGTCACAGATTGATTACTTTTCTTAAAATCGCATATAGGTACACACTAATTACTATCTTGTGTACATTCATACAATAATTTATAATAAAGATTCATTAAAAATCCACTGTAAATGTTGTTAAGCGCGAGTTTACACGATGCACGTAATAAAATCACGTTAATTCTCTCTTTATTTTCGCAACAGTTTAATAGCTGAGGCTCGTAAAAAGCTCTCGAAACTAAGATCGAAATAATCCCAGCAGAGAAACAAGATATAACTTTCTGGTACCAGTGGAAATGTTTGTTTTCCTTTCCGCAGCTCTTTTGAGATTAAAAATGTTTCGACAGCGATGGCTAAACACTTGTACAGCTGAAGAGGAGGCGACTTTTCTCGGGAATAATCCTATCTCAGATACTCCAATTAGGGTGCATTAGCGTGTTAATGCTCGAACCAGATTTAAATGAAGCTTAACTGCATTAGTGTCACTTATAATTTGCGACGTTAATTTCCTACTATGTTATCCGTCTGTCTCGTTATCAGAGCTAAATGGAAGTTAATACAGGTTGTTGTTAAATAAATTTAGCACAAAGTTCTTCGTTATACCATTTGTGCAGTTATTCTTATAATAGCTTTTACTCCATTTTAACAAATTATTTTTGAAAATTGGAGAGAAACCAAAGAAACAAGAAGTATTCATTGAAAATTGAAATGTAGAAAGATTCTTTCAACCCCAGCTGCCAAAGCGTTCCTCTGGGTCCTCCGGCGATTCAGTGCGGATCCCAAAAATGCCGCGAAGCAACTGAAAATGGTTCATAAAGTTATAATTTACAAGCGCGTACGCGCATTATGCTCGAATTCCATGCAACAACTCGATGAGTCATGGGGTTTAGGCGCGCATAATTTACGGGGCACCAAAAGGATGAAGATGGAGAGAAAGAAAAGAATGCGAACAGCCGGATGCCGTGGAGCGGAGTCACATGGACGTAAGCCGACACGTGCACCCTCTTTTCTGACACGGTTCGATGATTTTTAAGACGGGGAGGCGAACGCGGCGGACTTTCTCATCGATTAACCGACGTATCCACCGTCGCGACTCAACCCGTTTCCCTCGATCATTCTCTTTGTTTCATGCCTAATGGTCCCACGCACACTTCCTCTCTTTCTTAATTACCTTTCAAACTTTGCTTCGTCTTTTCTTTCGCTGCGACTTCGATAATCGTGCCGGGTATTGGTAAAGTAAATTTTTGCCGCGTAAACGGTCGTTATTCATGGATGTGTGCAATCGTTGATAATACTGTTCTTATCGACCACGTCAATAACTACCTGCGAGCAATTTATGGCACGTTGAATGTTCATTTGGAAGGAAATTATTAAGCGGCAATTTCACGCGCGGTTATCACGATTTTTCGTTACGTTACTCTATTTCTTTCTCTCCGATGGGACATGGAAATTTATGAAAATATCCTCTCGAAATCGAATTCGAATTGTGCCGATTATCATAAGCGTATGATCAATTTATCGCCGCGTATCTTCCAACAGTACAATTGAACTACGTATTGAAATTCTCTCTCTCGATCTTTTCCAGAGATCCTCCAGGAGCCGCGCTTCACCACTCAGCCTTCCAGCAGCGGCAATATACTTAGCGAGAATCGACCGAAATTTCTGCAGTGTCAAGCGAGAGGTGAGTAAGGAAATTCGAGGAGATCCAATCGACGGAAACGGTGATTTCAAATTTATTAAAGAATCCCTTCCTATCAATTTCACTTGAGGCATTATACATATTCCAACGATGAATGGATCGAGGAGACTTCTCTGCGAAATTTCGCGCGACAATCTTCTTCGCATGACGTGCATAATTTAATATCGAAATTTCATTTTTCAGTAGATTTTATATTAACCTTCCTAATTGCATATCAAGTTTAAGGTGAAGATCAAATAACATATTCGTAGAATTTTCAATTCATGACATAGGAATTTCGATATTCGTTGAATCTTAATGCACAGATCGCAGTTAAAACGGGGTGATGTTCGTTTCTTGAAGATGTAATTCTTCGCGTTTTTTTCGGGATTTTCCATGTTTAATGGTCCGTCGAAACTGCCAAAATTTCCAACGTCAGGTTCGCGTCTCCATTGTTCTCACGAAATATCGGATAACAGCCGGATGAGACGGTGACCAGATGAAGTCTTATAGTTGCAGCTTGGTGCCTGGTAACGTGATCGTATGACCCTGTACTAATAGTATTAGGTCGCTGTATGGCGTGTATATTATAATATGCGGCTCGAGTAAACGAGAAATGCCCATGGTATTCGCGAGCCAAAGAAACACCTCTAATTGTCGTCATTCGTGGCATTTAAACTTGCAACGAGGCAATGGAGCAACTACTTGCAACGAATATGAATATATGAGTCATAAAAAAAGAAAGACAGTGGGAGCATGTAAACGTAGTTTGTAAAACGGATCTATTTTCAGTTTAGCAAACGGTGGTCCCAAGGCTAAGACTAAATGGTGTGCACATGGTCGTATTTTGTTCGCAGGGAATCCTCAGCCGAAATACAAGTGGTTCAAGGATGGGGCGCCTCTCAGCAACGAGCTCACTTCGGAGCCTTATTTTCGAATACATAGCACTCGCAGAGAAGACGCGGGAGTGTACCACTGTGTGGCCACGAACGATGTGGGATCTATATTTAGCGAAAGAATTACATTTGCAATTGCCTGTACGTATCAGCTCGATGTGACCATATAATGACACTCGCAAACAATCTTATCGTTTAACACACCAGCTTGGAATAGTCAGAGGATCGACGACCGAATGGGAAAGAGATTACTCTTCGAGAATTGTACATTGTGTAAGAGATTACACCTCGAAACAGTTAATGATCTTTTTCTATCTATAAAGTGTAACAAATCGAAACCAGAAAACACCCAGTTTCAGAATCGAACGACAAAACTACTTGGGTCCGTAACTGTGAATAATAAATATGTCGTTCTATATTGCACACCAAACTAGATGTCATATCGTGTAGGACACGATGCTCTGATTATTACGAGCGGCATATTTCGCAGCATCATGAAAGTAACACCGTAACATTATCCTGTCCAGATATGGGGGTGTTCGAGGACCTCACGGAGAGAATAGTGAGCGTGAAATCGGGCAGCGCGGCTGTCTTAACTCTGCCACCGATAGAAAGTCACCCTGCACCTGACGTTACGTGGTTCACATCCGATGGTTCGTTGCTGTACGGCATAAAGTACGCGGCTGTTCATCACACGTTGCTTATCTTGAATGCATCCGAGAGCGACCAAGGCCTGTATAGGTTCGTATCGAACTGCACAGCCGATTGGAGAACGTACTTCGCGTAGATGCGCAAGAACATGTGGTTACTTTTAAAACTTGAATTTCACAAGCCATTTTCTCTGAATACAAATCTTCATTTGTCGCATATTTAAAGAAAATGTTCCTTCTACACGTTACCATGTTAAACAGGGCCAGAGCCATCAATACGCAATTGGGTAAAGAAGAGAACAGCCCGTTCTTCAAGCTGCAAGTCACGGAAGATGCTAACACCGATGTGCCACCTACTATCATAGTAAAGCCAGAAGACACGCAGATTATCAAGGATCAGGATGTCACCTACATACATTGCATAGCTAACGCTAGGTAGTTTTGGGTTCTTATAGAAAAATGTCGAAAATCTAGTGTACGGTTTAAAGAAGATACACAGAATGGTGAAAAAATTAATGATTTCCAGTAATTATTCTAAGGATACTCAACAAAATGATATTGATTTTGATATTAGATTATTTTCTAAGCTACCAATTAACAATTCTGTTCTCGACAATTTTCAAAATAGTCTTATCAAAGGATTTGCTCGAGAGAGAAATGTTTGAGATGTATTCATACGATTTCAGATCCCTTCACGAGTTGCGAACTTTGTGGACAAAAGACGGAATCCCCATCGAGAACTCGAGAATATCGTACAGTTTTAACGACTCGTGGAATAGAACTTTGGCGTTGATATCGGCAAATATAACTTACACCGGTGTATACTCTTGCCACGTGTATTTAAGGAGCGGTGGATATCCAACAGTGAACGCCAGTGCGAAAGTTGTGGTGTATGGTAAGAACGATTCGTCGATTTCCGTTCTAATATCAGAAGAGCAATTTGCTTTCTTAAATGATACAAATTTAAGTGCTTTGCATTTTTCTATTTCAAAGTTTGAATTTCTTATTTCATGTGCTGGGGAATTCTATCTAAATCCTTTAATAATTAATATCAGTTATTAATTTACGTTATCATCGTTTTAGAGAAACCAACATTCATTACGGAATTGAAGCGGGAGACTCTTAGCGATTACGGATCAACTGTAACATTACCGTGCGACGCTGTCGGCGTTCCGCCTCCCAAAATCACTTGGTTTCGAAACGCTGAACCTGTTGACCACCTGCTTGGATCTAGGTGTGACTTTCGCAGACAACACTAATAACTAAAACTTGCTGTTTTTTCATTTTCCATACATTTACAGATACGCAATGGAAGAGGATGGATCTCTAACAATTAAAAAATTAACTATGGGTGACTCGGGAATGTTCCAGTGTCTAGCTTCGAACGAAGCTGGCGAAGCGTCCAGTTACACTTGGCTGAAAGCAAAAAGTTAGTACCGTGACCCAGAAGGGTTCCGTACGATCATTCAATATATGATAATTATCTTTTGTTTTTTTTTGTTTCGTTAGTCAAACGATTTTTGTTTGTACTTATCATAAATGACGTGTTTTTTATGGGGCAGAAGGATTAGAAAGCAGAGCGAAAAACAGAGTTGCCCGCTGGGCAGCTGGCTACAATGTAGTCAGAGTTCGCCAATCTGATCGCCGTTTTAAGTTCTCTCAATATCCAGACAGTAAGATTCCAATGACAAGTCGCCACGAAATATATATCCATCACTTTTATTTATTTTTTACTTAAATTACCCCAAGCACTTGCTTGAAGAATGCATATCACTCCACGTTGTTTGCTTTTACCAGCTGTGTCCGTGTTTTTCCTTTTGTTTTTCTGGTAGTCATAGTTAATAAGTACATCTGCAGAGCACGACAGTTCCCTTGTGTGCAAAAATACACTTTGCGTTGTTTAGTTTAAAACATTATAGAAGAAATTCATTATAGAACAGATTATATAGTTTTCATATCATTACATAATACAAACAAGATATATCTATAGTAAGATATTACATCGTGACATGTAAACGTAAGCTTGTTATTTAAACAAATAATATTAACATATTCGTACCGGCATCTGGAAATTTGAAAAAATTTGTTCCTTTTAAATATTTGCACGTACTTCTGATATAATTAACAGACATCAAGTACATCGTGACTAGCACGTATTTATCTATATTAAGAGATGATTTGTAAGGCAGAAACGTTAAAAATTAGTTACATTTGTAGTTATGCTATAGAGAGTACACGTAATCTTAGTAAAAATAAAATTTCAGTAAATTGAGTGTCATTATCAATTGAGAGTCAGGTACTGGTAAATTCAGCGTTTTCCATTGTATTTACATTAACGATATTTTCACGTTAAACTGTTCTTTATTTTTTAATTTGTTCATTATTAGCATTAAAAAATGTTAGTGAACGGTATACTGGAAAACACTGAAATGGGAAAAATTTACTTTTTGTGTTCGATTATTTCCACCTTTTTTTGCGTGCATGTGATCAATTCTTATTGCCTAGAAAGAGAAAAGAAGAATAAATTAATAGGTTCAAATTGTGTTTTCAGCGTCTGGACCAATCATGGAAAATGGTCCACAAAATCTGACTATACTAGATGGAAAAGATGCAACTTTAACATGCAACGCTGTGGCAGCTCCAATACCTAACACTACATGGATTTACAATGGTAAACTGTTAAGCAAAACGATAATCGATATCGTTTATACGTAAAGGAATTCCTTCATTTATTAGTCTTCTATATCCTACAGAAAATTAATAACTGACTCTGATCTATTGATAGATACGATTCCCGTGGAAATCGCTGGAAGGGTACAGGTTTTAGATAATGGTGATCTCTTGATTGCTGCAGTAAAACCAAACGACGCTGGAAAATATACTTGTGTTCGAGCTAACGAGGCTGGCTCTGTAAATGGATCAGCGTATCTTACTGTTTTAGGTAAAATATACTAAAAAAATGTTTAACTTTTTAAAATTTCAGATGTTTAAAATAAAAGAAAAAAATGATTCATGTACAGTTCCATTTCATTCTGAAGATTTCATTTGTTTTAGTTCGGACACAGATCGTTCAACCACCTGTTGATACGTCCGTTCTTCTCGGCTACACTGCAGAATTGCAGTGCAAAGTTTCTAACGATCCAAGCGTTTTATATGATATAGCATGGTTTCACAATTCGCAGTGCGTATTGTTAAAATCCATTTGTTATCGAGATCTGTTTTTATTCTAATTGAGTAACATGTACATTTGAAAGAGCGTTAAGTATTAATAAATATTGTATACTTGTTGCTTTTGTAGAGTAATAAATACGCAAGCCAGTCAAAGGGTAAAAATGCGAAACGATGGTACATTGGAGATAGCAGCCGTTCGTGCTTCCGATGTGGGCGAATATATGTGCTCTGTGGTTTCACCTGGAGGAAATGAGACTCGGTCCGCCCGTCTTAGTGTAATCGAATTGCCATTTGCCCCGATAAACGTAATGGCTACCCGTGTCGAGCGAATTTCTCCCCGCACTATAAATGTTAGCTGGGTTCCAGGTTTCGATGGAAACAGTCCTACAAAAAAGTTTATAGTTCAAAGGCGGGAAGTATCCGATCTTGGTAAGTGATTTTCTACGCTTTAATAAAAGATAAGTTCTCTGATACAGGAATATGATCTAAATTTGTAATTCTATTTATGTAGGACCAATTCCCGATTCCGCTCTAAATTGGATCATAGAGTGCAATAACGTGTCAGCGGAAAGTCGTTGGGTAATACTAAATAATCTTAAAGCGGCTGCTTCGTATCAATTTCGAGTAACCGCAGAAAATAGCGTTGGCGAAGGACCTCCTTCGGATCCTAGTAATGTGGTGGACCTGCCTCAAGAGCGTAAGTACATATTAGTTACAAGTCTATAAGCTATAAAGTGCGATATATGTACACAGAATGTTCCGATTTATACAAATTATACAAAGCATTTGTACAATTAAATTCATTCACTTTGTTGCAGCTCCCAGTGGTCCACCGGTAGGATTCGTTGGCTCTGCTCGTTCATCTTCAGAAATAATCACGCAGTGGCAATTACCGTTAGAAGAATACCGGAACGGCCATATCTTAGGATATGTGTTAAGATATAGACTGTACGGTTACAACGACAATCCTTGGACTATACAGAATATAACTAACGAGGCGCAAAGAAATTATCTCATCACCGACCTGATCACGTGGAAAGATTATATCGTGCAAATAGCAGCGTATAATGACAAAGGTGTCGGAGTGTTCACGGAAGGTTTGAAGATTAAAACCAAGGAAGGGGTGCCAGAAGCTCCACCAACGAATGTGAAAGCGAAAGCCATTAATTCAACTGCGGTAAAGGTCTGGTGGAAGCCACCGAATCCCCAGAAAATTAACGGTATAAATCAGGGCTACAAGCTACAAGCCTGGCTCGGTAATAATTTCACGGAAGCGAACGAGTATAGGTCGATGACGGTACCACCTAGTTTGTTCGATCCTCTCGCGGAGCAAAGTGCCATTATGACCGGTTTAAAGAAGTACACTTTGTACAATATAACTGTATTGTGCTTCACCGATCCAGGTGACGGCGAAAGAAGTACCCCGGTACAAATTCGTACGCTCGAAGACGTACCCGGAGAGGTGGATAATCTGCAATTCGAAAACATAAGCGATCGCTCGCTCACCGTTAGGTGGAATCCGCCGCAAGAGGTCAATGGAATACTCACGCTCTATCAATTGAAATATATGATCAAAGACGTGCCAGACTCTCAGCGGGTCGAAAACTTTACGTCGAATGTTCAATCGGCTACCATTGAACATTTACAAGCAATGACGCACTACAAATTCGAAGTTGTAGCATGGACCTCGATGGGCCCTGGTAAACCGAAAATAGCCGTCATTCAATCAGGGGTCGAGCCTGTGCTTCCTGAACCGCCTACAAAATTGGCATTATCCAATATAGACGCATTTTCCGTAGTCCTTCAATTTACACCAGGATTCGACGGCAACTCGTCAATAATTAAGTGGACCGTGCAAGCGCAAACTACTAGAAATACAACATGGTACAATATATATGAGGTCTCAGATCCTGATGCTAGTACAATCACCGTAGGCGGACTAATTCCGTTTATGCAATATAAACTAAGATTAATCGCTAACAACGTTGTCGGTGCTTCACAACCGTCGGAACCAACAAAGGAGTTTCAGACAATTCAGGCACCTCCGTCGCACCCTCCTAGAAACGTTACGGTTCGTGCAATGAGCGCTACGGAATTACGAGTCAGATGGATCGTAAGTATCAGGTTTAATAATGTATAACAACTCTTTACAGTCTTCCACCTTATTATTAACGTATTTCTTATTTTACTTCATTTAACAGCCATTGCAGCAAATTGAGTGGTACGGCAATCCAAGGGGATATAACGTTACTTACACCGAAGTTCGAACGAACAAATCGAAAAGTATAACTATAGAGGATCATACAGCAAATTCCTATATTTTAGAAAACATGGAAGAATATGCCCTTTATGAAATTGTAATGCAGGCGCTTAATGACGTTGGATCATCCACATTGAGCCCAAAGGCTATTGAAAGAACTCGTGAATCAGGTAAAATGTATAACATACGCGTGTGTGTATTTATCTAACGAATATTCTATTCGCTGATACGTAATTTTACCTTTAGTTCCCTCAATGGGGCCTATTAATGTGGAAGCAAACGCAACATCCTCCACGACTATATTAGTTAGATGGGGTGACGTTCCTATAGAACATCAGAATGGGCAAATAGAAGGATTTAAAGTTTATTATGGTGCAAATGCTAGATCAGCATTCCAATATAAAAACATTCCTAGTAATACTACGTTTACAACAACTTTAACAGAACTACGAAAGTTTGTTCAGTATCACATACAAGTTTTAGCTTATACAAGACTTGGCGATGGTACTCTGAGCATCCCGCCAGTTAGAGTACAAACATACGAAGATGGTAAGTCTTATGACTGTACTAAGAGGATATTGTTACATGTCGGTGATCAGAATTTATTGTAGCTTCAATTTCTCCTTTATAATGGTAACCAGATAAACGAATATTTTAGCTCCCGGACCGCCATCGAATGTATCATTTCCTGATGTAAGCTTGACCACTGCTCGCATTATTTGGGATACTCCTGAAGATCCAAACGGAGAAATACTCGCCTACAAAGTTATGTTTCATTTAAATAACAGTCAAGATCATCAATTTTCGAAGGAATTCCCTGCATCGGACAGAACTTTTAGGTAAAGTTAACGATGATTGGAAAACCATGGTCGACGTAAATATCAGAAATCGATAGGGAAGTCTGTATGTCCTTATATCTTTCAGAGCGACTGGATTAGAGCCAGAAAAGTATTACATGTTCTCGGTAACAGCACAAACGAGATTAGGTTGGGGGAAAACAGCGTACGCGCTTGTTTTTACTACAAATAACAGGGAACGTCCGCAAGCACCGTCAATGCCACAAGTTAGTAGATCGCAAGTACAAAGTCGACAGATAACGTTTACATGGACACCTGGTCGAGATGGATTTGCGCCACTAAGGTAAATTTTTTATTCGATTTTTTAAATTTAATGCGTAAGCTTTAATATTTGTAATAGTTATAATTGAAAGATATTTATCCGTAGATATTATACGGTACAACAATCAGAAAATTCGGGACCGTTCACAACTATCCCTGAAAGGGTAGAACCAACTTTAACATCATACACAGCAAACAATTTGAAACCGTTCACATTTTATCAATTTAGAATACAAGCAACTAACGATATAGGCCCATCAGCTTGGAGCACAGAGTCTGTTCAAGTCCAAACTCTGCCAGCGGGTAAACAATATTCATCACTACATTCCATCCTTTACGTTAAATTTATTCTATTGGCTGTAATTTGAATTTCTAGCACCTTCTCGCGGAGTTACTGGGTTGAAAGTTGTTCCAATAACAACATCTAGTATAGAGGTTCACTGGAACGCTATAGATGAAGTATATTGGAGCGGAGACCATACAACAGGTGGTTATCGCGTTATTTATCAACCAGTTTCTGATTTTCCGACGGCCCTTCAAGATACACCAAAAGAAGAAGTTCTAGGAATAAAGGTGATAAATGTAGTTATAGATGTGATTGAAGTTAGTTTCAAATTATAAAGTTCACTAACTCTTCTTTCTGGTATAGGCTACAAAAATTGTTTTGAGCGATTTAACAGAAGATAGATATTACGAGGTAGTAGTGCTTCCCTTCAATTCTGAAGGAGAAGGTCCATCAAGTCCACCAGTGACTGTATATGTAGGAGAAGCAGTTCCCACGGGAGAACCCCAGCATTTGAAAGCAGAACCGATATCATCGACGGAAGTTCATTTACGTTGGAAACCGCCACAAGCCAATATGCAAAATGGAGATTTATTAGGATATAAAGTAAATACACTTTCTCGTGTGCTAACATTTGTGATTTTATCAAATATTTACTTACATCCTTTATTTCAGATTTTCTATTTAGTTACCGATTCTCCCCAAGAACTAGAAAACAAACAAGAAGAAGAAATAGAAGTTGTTCCAGCGTCATATTTAACACATAGCTTAGTGTTCTTGGATAAATATACAGAGTACCGTATTCAAGTATTAGCATTCAATCCCGCTGGCGATGGTCCTCGAACCCCACCCATCACCGTTAGAACTAAACAAGTAAATTTAATAATAACTGAATTTAACGCAAGCTTATACTAATTTTGTTTACAACAATGTACTCCATTCTATTCGCAGGATATACCTGGACCACCATATAATCTACAATTTTCTGAAATTACAATGACCAGTCTTCGTGTTTCTTGGGAAGCGCCTAAGCTACGGAATGGTGAAATAATAGGTTACATCGTTACGTACGAGACAGCTGAACAGAACGATCGTAAGTTTTTAATACGAGCATACACTCGACAGAATTAAATCTTATGTGAACAACCGGGTATCCACAATTATAGTTCTTGTTACTCATACATCATATCTTACTTCATCATAGGTTTTAGTAAACAAGTTAAACAGAAAGTGACAGAAACGAGCTTGTTAATTCAACCTTTGGAAGAAGAAGAAACTTATACTTTTATGATTCGAGCACAGACCATTGATTTTGGCCCGCCCATATCTGGAAATGTCACGACGGGCCCGCAAGAAGGTTCGCCAATGGCACCTAGTAATCTTGCCGTGACTAAAACAGTGTCCAGTGTCGAATTACAGTGGACTAACGGAGCTTCTGGGAAAGGACCCATTCTAGGGTACTACATCGAAACCCGGCGCAAAGGTAAATAATATAAAACGTTTTAATAAATACGTAAATTCGTCAGATACTTGAGAAACTGAAATAGAAGTTGTAAAATTTAAGAAAAGAATTATAAATTTCGAACTACAGATAGTACTATTTGCATTACTAATTCTCTCCTTTTTATAATCATATAGCAATGGAAGAGTGGCAGCATTGTAAGTGTCAATGCACGTAAATATATTGAGCGTCGATTTTTATACGATTAGATGATCTCAGGAGTTAAATATCATTTGTTAGCGTTAAAACGTGGCTTTCTGTCTTTTGTAATTAATCTGTGATCATATTTGTTTAGTGGTAATTTGTAACTGTTGACTGCATGATGTCATAGCATGACATTTTCCATGGATTCAATTAGAAGTTCATCGATCATCTTAACTTTGAATGCTGCTATATAATTTACTGTATAATAAATGAATAGCTGAAGTTTTACGTGTTAGATAACGATATTCCTACAGTTTGAATTTTCCAGTTCCTACGTCTAATACTTCATTAACTTCCTCGAAATATGTAACATAGAACATACAGCTTAACTTCGCAAGTTTTCGATCATTATCACTTTAAAAGAAAAAGAAAAAGATAAGGAAACCATAATATATCTTCTTTTTTTTTTGTAGCACATAATCTTGAGAAAACCTGCAGAAGTTTCCAGTTGCATTTACGATTCTATTACCAAAATCAAATAAATATTATCATTATATTTCTAATTATAGATGACAGTCGTTGGCAAACGATAGTACGTAGTAGCAACGGACCGTTGACGGAGTATTCGGTATCGTATCAAAATCTACTTCCATCCACATCGTACTTGTTTCGAGTGATATCGTATAATCGCTATGGAATTAGTTATCCAGCCTATTCCACAGAAACGGTAAATAATATGGCTGAAAATATATTTTTGCAAATAATTTTGCGCACGTTACACATTAACGACAATATGATGTATTTCTTCCAGATATTAACTCCATCAAAGCTATACCTCGAGTATGCGTATTTGCAACATAAACCATTTTATAGGCAAACTTGGTTTATGGTCACTTTAGCTGCTGCGTCAATTATAATTATTATAATGGTCATAGCGGTGCTATGCGTGAAAAGTAAAAGTTATAAATATAAACGTAAGTGTTTACAAATTAGAACCATTCTACGTCTCGAGTGACTCAGTCACCGGATTGCTAAGTACTTTAGTTTGAAGATTACATAAACTAATCGTATAACAATTGTTTTAGAAGAAGCACAAAAGACACTCGAAGAGTCTATGGCAATGGACACAGACGATAGACAAGAGTCTGATTTAGAACTTTATAGATCAAGACAAGGAGGCGGTGGTGCTATGAATATGGCCAGTGCTTGCGGTACTTTAGGTAAAAGAAGTACTCTGGCGAGAAAATCTATGCATCCTCCTCCTCCAACGATGTTAGGTAAATCGCCTCCAAGACCATCGCCAGCCTCGGTCGCTTATCATAGCGACGAAGAAAGTCTGAAAGGATACGATGAAAACCCTGACGATAGTAGCGTTACAGAAAAACCTTCTGAGATTAGTTCAACAGACTCGCAGGTAATGTTTTTCTTCTTAATCGTTTTCAGTGGCATACGTGGAATATTTTAGGATTCAATTTTATCTACAATGGACTTGCTTGATGCGATTTATCTGCGAAATTCCGTAATATGGATATTATATAGTGGATATTTATAGTTGCTGCAATTTTTACAAACTTTAATCGCGTGTTTCTACATGTCGGATAAAAAGTCTGATGAAACTTTTGCGTGACCAACCAATACGAACGACACGATCGTGTCGCATGACATTGCAACACTTAAATATGCTAACTGTATATAACAGATGATATTCTACTTTTACATTTTATGTTTCAGGGATCTGAGAGTGAGAACGAAAGTGTACAGTCGGATCCACATTCCTTTGTAAATCATTACGCTAACGTTAATGATTCCTTGAGACAGTCGTGGAAGAGGCAAAAACCAGTTAGAAATTATTCGTCATACACTGATTCTGAACCTGAAGGTAGTGCTGTTGTCAGTTTAAACGGGGGTCAAATTATCATGAATAATATGGCAAGGTCGAGAGCACCGTTGCCTGGTTTCTCGTCGTTTGTATAATTCGTTCGTAATAATAAAGAATTGAAACTTTTATTAAGTAGGTAGGGTGCCGAATTAGCATAGCGACGTTTACTATCGTTATGCGATTAAGGTGAAATAAATTTACGCTGAGCATCTATTATTGGTTTTAAATGCATATTAAGAAAGTTAATGATTTTAACAGAAACTGTTTAATTGTTAGACGCGTATATAAAAAGAGACTGGTCGTTGAAACTAGAATCGTTTTCACAAAAAGTAGACTAGTTAGAACTTTTAATAGCTCAGCACTGATATTGAGAAGTACACAGAGTTAAAGACTTACGTTGAAACACTTATTCACGAGTGTTTCACACACGCTGATACTTCGTATAGTAACTTTTTAATATGCTTCTGGCACCACCATATTGTGATATATTGAGATACATAATATTATTTATAATTTTAGATAAGGTCGTGTATAATGGGTATTTTTTACTTTTATTAAGTGAAGTTCAGAAAAAAAAGTATCACATGGATCTCGAGTAATGTTATACTTATGCATTTTTTGAACTGTAAGCGGGGTGTACGTTGACGAAAGCGATCTGTTAATATAACGTAGGTAAAAAAAAAAAAACAGCAGAACAATATTATTAATAATAAAAGAAAAAACAATACATAAACAAAGAAACTGCCAGAAACAAATATATAATTTATAAATTTAAAAAGTAAAATAATATTTTAATACTATATTAAAAAATATGATAAAAACAATTAAATTACAATCTTTCTTTAAAATATATTTATGTAATCAATGAAATTATTGATCGCAATATCACTTATAAGTTCTCTGTCTTGAATAGACAAATTTCTTCAATATTTCCAATTGAGATTTGTGCTATAAATGAAAGTTGTACAATGTAAGACATTGATTTAAGTGTACTATTGAACAATCTACAGTCAGGCCTATCATATCAATTTGAAATAACTTTCATAGACTAAATATTAATCTGATAATACTATTGTACTGATTAAATAGTAAACATACAAGACATTTATGTAAAATGTGCCTGTGTGCATTTCTACTTCTAAATGATTCTGTTCTTACTATTACTATGTATAATGTACATAAAACTCATAAATTACGAAATAGCGAATAATGATACAAACACATGTACATTTAGTGCACAGCCAAGGAAACGTTAGATAAAATTTTATGCTGAATAACCCTTAAACATGTATTTAACTTCCATGAGTAGAAGCTTATCAGTTATTTCATGCTCTATTTTTTTTCTTCAAATCAGAATGAAAAGGAAAATGATCTGGCTTTAACGTATCGATATTTGCATATAAAATATACATATGCAATTTATTTAATTCTCAACAATATCATTCATTCATTTTTGTAGTATATAATATTACACATACAGTATTGTATAACATTATTATACACCAACTTACTCGATTTAGGACAGTAATTTTTTAGCATAATGCATTTATTCGATGTAATTATCCTGTCAGAGTAAAAACTACTGTTTTAAATATGAAAAACATTTCAGACTGATATTGACACGTGAAATGTTTTTCCTCGCTATATATTAATTTTATAATAAAGAAAGAAGGTCATAGAAATTATATAAACAGAATGTTAAGAAGTCATAGAAACATTAACTATAAATCTTTAAGAATATTCTTCGACAATATATGCTATAAAATTTAAAGATTTATTATTGAAAATGAAGGTGGCAGCTAGAATTTCATTACATTTGAAAAAACAATTACTAATTGTAGTTGATCGATAAGGCAAAGTTGATAAGCTATACTTAAACTTTAAATTGGATGATTGACTTCAATTAATTATGGCCATAGTATCAATTACTACTCAAAAATCGTGATCAATATGTGTCATAAACTAGATGGCAAGTTATTTGAGTAACATTTATTTAAAAAAAAATAATCAATTTTTATACCCTTATCATTATATAATGTCTTTTTACGCATTGAACTTGCTTTCTAGTTTCTATTAAATATATAGCATTAATTTTGACTATTTGTTAGTATCAGTCATCAATCATTACCGTCCTGTGTCATAAACATTTTTTCTTCTCAGAAATGAAAATATGATCATCTCTGTCGCACTGCCAATAAGCGTTAGTTCGAGAATAAAATTATTTTTACCTGCATTTCTAAGTACTAGCAAAAGATTTAAACAGAACATATCTGAAATTATACATTACACTTGTACAAGATATTCCAAGTACACGTTTAGTTTTTTAATAAAATTTATATAAATTTATCAACGCATTGTTTACCATCGCATTTTTTAATACGTAATTTTTATCGATGATATGTTCGCTAAGTTTTTGGAATATTTTTCAAAGAACAAAATTGAAACTGTGTTCATATAAAATAAATAATAAATACGTTTTAATATGAGATATTTATTTATACAAAAAGTTTTTCACATGCTTCGTACCATTTAGTAAGTTTTGGCAAACATTTCTTTGGAAAAACTTGTTTAATTGTACACCATACAGCAATATCTGCTATATCAGGTTTCTTCTCACCTGACCAATTTGTATCTAACTTATCAGCTATCAATGACAATATTTCTTGTTTTTTCTTTGACGATTCTTCAAAATGTAATGAATGACATAAATCTAGTACTAAGTCAGTTGTATTTATCTTCTCTATACAGAGAGAATTTTCATAATTGTGCGAACTTATTAACCTACTTAAATATCTTAGGAAATTTGTTTCACCAGTTATACAGTAACTATGTAGGCCAGATACAAGTTGCAGATCCTCGACTGAAAAAAATGAAACCTTTCATGAACATAATTTCTTTCTATGTAAATGTTTTTTACATATCCAAACCTTATATTAATATGATTTTTTATGTCTTAGATGTAAGAATGTAATTAGTTTACCATCTTTCCAGATCAGTGATAAATTAATAACATTTTTCCTGGAGGAACAAGTGGATGGTTGATAACTAATAGGCCCTTCTTTGTCAATGCTCGAATGAACATAAGTTCGCACGTTTATGTCCGTGTCTTTCCACACTTTTTGTAATGCAGATATAGAATAAGGTGGCCTTTTCGGATTCGCATTAATGATAAGACTCTCGTTAACCGCCTCCTATGAAAGTTATTCTTAGTTTTCATTCGAAGGAGATTAAATATTTTGTTACACTTATGTTAACGTTACCTGAGTCTCATTACTTCTATCATCGACGGCGACTTGATTCGACTGTTTTAAGAAATTGGAGAGTACCGAAACTTGCTTTTTAAGCTCCGCAAGTTGCGCTAATATCTTTTCTTGGCGTGCTTCCAGTGCATTGTATTCAGGCATTGGACTCTGGAATGAAAAGTTTCTTCATTGTACATGCAACATCGCTCACTGTAAAATTATAGTCTGTTAAATTATAAATATCGCGAAGATAAGCAAAACTAAAATTATTCTATACTACTATATTGGATTCGATGATTGAAAGTTAGAGATTCTGGAAAACATGAAAGAAATTTTGCCATTTCTTGAACAGCACTAACAAAACCTACTAAAATCATATTACACCAATATAATTCTACTAACCGATTGGAATCTGAGGCTCAGAACTCTCTATAATACTCATAACAGTACAATTTCCCTTTACAATGTGCACTAGAAACTTTGAACTGAGTTATAAAATGTTAATGGCACTCAGTATAAAATGGACATATATGTCTAAAAATGATGCAAAAAGAATATGATTCAACACACTTGTTCATTTGATTAATGGCAGTAAACAACTACAAGTGAGACACATCTTTTTACTGGGTTAGGTTTTACATGTGTTTGGTTATACAACAGTACTTTGTAGCTTTCAGTGCAGTTCTAATTTAGTAAGCCTGCCCTTCTTCTATAATAATTATCACCGCGTTCCCGCTTATCCTTCGAGCGAACTGAATTTTTCGGTAACGTTGCCGCGTAGTGTCCTGTTAGATGAAAAATTGGAGGGGCAAGCATCGATCAAGCCCGTAGAACCATATTCCCGGTCGATCGTGATTAGTGCTTGTGGAAATTTTGGGAGGAGTCATGCACAACAAGCTCGAGACAGAAGAAACATTGATAGCCACCATGCTTAATAAACGCGTGAGTAAAAACCGTCGGTTCTAGTTAAACAGCAACGTTCTCTTTCACGTTTCGACAGGATAACAGAAATGATGAAAACCTTTAAAAAGCTGATAACCTGCTCAGTGATATCGGGCACGATCTTGTTCACGGCTTCCGTATGGTTGTCTGTTGATCGCTCCTCGTGAATATTTCGCATTTCGTACATCGTTTTACGATGATGCAACGTTCGCGGCAGGGTAACGACAGGTTTCAGCGTGTACATCGTCATTTCGTTCCGCATTTCGCTCGTCCCTCGGTAATTAATCCATCAAAAATACCGGCGAGTATTCACATACAATCGTCGCACTCTCGTTCGTTTTTCGTATTTCTCGATTTTCGCTAGACGGCCATTTTTCTTGTATCCCTCCACCCCCCCAACCCTACCTTCTCTGATCGTCGTGCCCTCACGCCGTCCGCTCTACCCGCAATGCTTTCCAACCACTGACATCCGTTTCAAAGATGGCGCCATTATTTTTCACGAAATTACATCATGCGAGGATCTTATGTTGTTTTCGACGATATTATTTCACGCGTTTCCCCGTACGCTCCTCGTCGAAAAATTATCCCGATTTTCTTCGCACTCGTAAGAGCGACGGATTAAAGATAGATTAGTTCCTCGTTCATCTAGGATACGATAAACGAAAATGCATTATTGTGATATGTATATAAAATTCTGTGACTAATTGTTGCCGATAAATAGCTTTTGTAAATTGTGATACGATTTCTTTCATTTTTCCATGTAAATAAGTGTTTATATTCAAGTAGGAATGATATCGTGCGATATTCCTGTATACAGTTATTTGATTGGTAAGAGTAACACATTTTTTGCCGTTTCTAAAACGCAACGATTATAAAAGGACTGTAACTTTAAGAAAGTTTACTTGATCGGCATACATTATCGTTCGAAATATGTAAAAGGCAAACATCAATAGTACAGAAAAGATTTTGCAAAGTGTGCGTTTAAAATCGAGGGAATTTTCGTCCGAACTGGGAAGATGTCGCGTTCGTCGTTTATTTATTTTCGATTAATTGATGTTTGTTGTTAATTAAATAGGATGGTAAACATATAAAAAAAAATTGCAGGTTATTAAGAAGATTAATTTTTAGTTAGCAGGGTGGTGTCTAAAAGTTAAAAAAATGTGTACCGACGAAACGACGTATAATTTCGAATTATAGTGGTGTCCTCTGTCGAAGCTTCTCTATAACTAAGGTTAGATTTCCCTCTTGCGGGTAACAGCGAATTCGTTTGATCGTTGATCGAAATAAATGGTGCAATTAACGGGGAGTAAAAACTGTATCGGATTAAAATAGTAATAACCACGGTGAAGAGGGAGCGTAAGGAGTGTGAAAAAAAGCATATTTATCGGAAGTGCGGTTAGAATCGCGTTCTTCCAACCGCGCATGTCGCCACCTATTGTTGATCTGACAGGATCTTGTGTAGTTACGGTGAAAGCGATTGGATCCTCTGTACGTTTCGTGAGAAATTGGAAAAGGCGATCAATCGGTAGCTAGATTCGATGAATCCAATTGAAATTGAACCGAGGGGGACGTGTCGAGCCGTAGATCGTTCTAAATAGGGGTAAAGAAAATTTCAGGAGCGATTCCGTCTACTTTCCGAGTAGATGCGTTCGAGGGCAGACATGGCGGCGATTCGATGAACCAATTGCAGCACCGCTCTCTTAGGAGATCAGATATTGTAAATTCCCCTTACATTCGCGTCAGTGAATGATTCTGTACTTATTTTGGTCGTAATTGATAGTAAAACAGGGCCTTATCGATACGGGAAAGTGATAGCCGTTCGCAAACGGGAAGGTAGAAGCCACGCAAGATCGTACCGAGACGTTAATCATGAAAGAATTGTGTTTGGTCACGTGACCGTAGCCGAAAAATGGCGCAAAGATCAGAGTACAAACATGGGTTCCATTTCATTGCTACGGTGTCATTTGTATTTGTTTACAAGCGCGCGATTCCACAAACCACGTGTTAAGTAAGTGCCATTTCGTTGACAGTGTGTGACAGACAATGACGGGGCGAGGGTCGAAGAGACGGGGCCGACCGCCGAAATCGGTTGTCATGGAAAGGCCCAAAAAATTTCAATACCATCTTATGAAGAAGCCGAAATACCTGCAAAACAAGGGCTCGGAAACGCCGAACTCCCAGCCGAGCACGCCAACACCCTCGAGACCGTCATCGCCGGTCGAGAGCGAGGAAAGCAGACGGAGCACGCGAACTCGAAAATCCCGTGGGCCCAGGGACAGACATTCGCGGAAAGGCGGCCACTCGAGTTCCAGCGCGTATCAACGCCGAGGTTACAATCCGAACGTTGATTACCACGACTCCGAGTACCATTACGGGTCGGACTTTGGAGACGAGTCTAGTGAAAAAAGTGAAGTTGAAGACGATCTTCTGCAGAGCGACGTCGATTCATCTGAGAGCATAGAGGAACCGGATCCATCCAGTGACAGTGACTTTTCTCTCTCCAGTTATAGCACGACCAGTGGCACGCCCCGTAAAACGCTGCTCAGTCAGCAGAGGCCGCCGAGTCCGGAGCCGCTATGGCTTCAGAACAGGGAACTGCCACCTTTAAGCTTACCAAAATCATCCGACGACCTATTAGTCCCTAGAGAATTTGTTATGCCATCTTTGTCCATTTACGAAGTATTGAGACACTTTCGCACTCTAGTACGCCTTTCGGCCTTCAGATTCGAGGATTTCTGCGCCGCGCTCATGTGCGAGGATCAAACCAATCTGTTGGCAGAGATACATATTATGCTTATTAAAGCCCTTCTTAGAGAAGAGGATTCTCAGCAAACACACTTCGGTCCGCTCGATCAGAAGGACTCTGTGAACGTTAGTTTATATTTTGTGGATTCTCTTACCTGGCCGGAAACATTACGCTCATACGTAGAAAGTGACAAGTCGTTCGATCAAAATATTTTACATATTTTATCAACTTGCGAATATCCCTTTACCTCTATCGAAGATAGGATCAAGGTGCTACAGTTTTTAACCGATCAGTTTTTAATTACAAATCCAGTAAGGGAAGACCTGCTGCACGAAGGTACATCAAATGGTATTTCATATTGCCTTGTTTCTTTTATTCACTTTTCTTCTCTTCCACAATTGTATACAATTGCACATGTATGTAGTCGTAAATTATTATTTCATCAGCAGGAAAAATTTTTATGGCCATGCTGGGATACACATTTTTACATATATATATATTTTACATATTTTTTTATTTTATAAGTTACGAGTACATATTCATAGTAATCTATTATGTTAGTGCAACATTTCCAATACATACAAATTGTCATTATTTTTAGGAAATATGCATTATGATGATCACTGTAGAGTATGTCACCGCCTTGGAGATTTATTGTGTTGTGAAACCTGTCCTGCAGTGTTTCATTTAGAATGCGTTGAACCTCCTTTGGTTGATGTTCCTACTGAGGATTGGCAATGTAGTACATGCAAGGCTCACAAAGTTACTGGAGTTGCTGATTGTATACCTGATGTTGAAAAAAATGGTTCGTTGTGTCGTCAGGAACATTTAGGGTTTGATAGACATGGCAGAAAATATTGGTTTCTCGCAAGAAGGGTTTTTGTGTAAGTCGATATTGATAAAATAAATTTTTTTTCTGTCTTGCGTGTTTCTTTATATGTTAACGAATGAAATACTAATTGCAGTGAAAGTGAAGATGGTGAAGTTTGGTATTACAGCACACGTTTACAACTAGAAGAAGTAATGCGATGCTTAGATCGTAATGAAATGGAAGTTGCCCTTTTTAGAGAATTGTCAGACTACAAAGATGAAATTGTGAGACAAATGGAACTTACGGAACAAATTACTAATCAGTACAAGGGTAATAAAAAGTCGTATCTAGAAGTAGAAAACAGTAAGTGTCGTTATATTTCCTCCAATCTTATCTCTATTTCTTTCAAAGTAATATTTACTGTTCTTACTTAATACTTTGTGTTTTATAGGTCTTATACAAAAATTACAAAAAGAACGTCAAGAGAAACAAGAAAAAGAAGAAGAAGAGAAAAAAGAAAAGCAAAGGCAAGAAGCTGAAGAAATGGTGCGCAGAATACACGAGGGTACAGATTCTCTAGAAGAACAATTAGCAGCTGTTACTGAACAGCAAGAAACAAAACCGCCTGAAGATACAAATACAAAAGAAAATACTCAAAAACCAGTTACAGAGAGTATGGGAGACGGTGTAGATAACAATGTAACAGATGGAAACAAGGATACAAAAACTGGCACATCGTCATCTGAAGAAATCGACGAAGAAGTATTGGAAGGAGAGGAGGCCATCTCCAAAATTGGAAAAGATGGTAAATTCCACAATTACATTTTAATTAATTGTAATAATTGATAATTGATAAATCTTTATTTTTTTGTAGGAAAAAAACATACAATTGTTACAAGGTCAAAAACGGGTTCTTTACAACCAAGAACATTTAATATGGACGATTTAAAGAAACGTAGTACTGGACAGTTATCAAAGGAAGAACTAGAAAAATTAGATAAAAGTTTGAAAGAGGAAGGTGATGGTACCAGATTAACAAGACAGAAAGCCCATCAAATAGCTTCTGGCACGCATCTCTTCAAATTAGGAATGGATAATAGTTTTAAATCATATGTGAATCAATATAGCACTAATCCCATTGCTTTGAATAAAGCTCAGCGGAACGAGGAACGTGATAAGAAGAGGCACTTGTCGCACAAATTTTCGCTTACACAGGCCTCTGAATTTAAGTGGGTAGGAAGCCTGACAGGAACCCGTGCTCTTCTAGTAAGCACGCTTCGTCAGACAATTCTTCAACTCGAAAGTAGCATTCAATTGTCATTCATGCATACTAATTGGCATCTGTTACGTAAACCTTGGGCCACGGCAGTAGGTGCTTGCATTTTCCCCAGAGATTTTGCACGTGCGCTTATTGTACTTCAGGCGTGCATTAAATCGGTGGTATTTGCTAGTGTATGGCACGATCAACTTGGACACGTGAAATTGCAGAGGGTAACAGCCATTGAACGTGAAGAGAAAAAACGTCAAGATAAGAAAGATAAAAAGGAGAGAGAGGATGAGGAAGAGCGTAATCGTCTGTTCAATTTTGTAAAATATACGTTGGGTTTGAAACATCAAGTGTGGAAACAGAAAGGAGAAGAGTATCGAGTACACGGACAAGGTGGATGGTTGTGGGTGTCTGCCAGTCGCCGCTATAGATTTTCCGATATGTCAAAATTGGGCCTTCGTATGGGTCCTCAAAAAATTATGGTACAAATTAAAGATCAAGAAGGATTGAAAATATTGGCTCTAGATCCTCCCACATATGAATTTTTGATAAAGGAATATTGCACCCCTAAGAAAGAAGACATTAAAATAAAACAAGAGATTAAGGAGGAAGAAACATCAAAAGACACATCAATTAATACATCTATAAAGCAAGAGTGCAAGGAAGAGGATATAAAAACTGAACCAGTTGAGTCACAAAGTAACAAAGGTATAGTTACAAAAACGGAAGAAACAACAACAAAAACAGAGTCAGCATCGATTAAACAAGAAACAAAGATGAACTTATCATGTACGTGTGATAACAATTCTTTATTATTTTTTAGTATCTGAATTAATTTCTCTTAATGCATTTCTCTAAATGTATAATTTAAAAAAAGAGAATACTAAAAAATTCGGTTAATTGTTCTTTTAGTTTTAGCTGGTATGAAAATTGAGAAAGTGTATACACCTATCAAGGAATTCGAGGAGATTGATATTACCAAGGCGTTAACTACTAATGGAAGACTTCATTATCCAAAGATCGCTAAAAAGACAAGAATTGATGATTTTCTGGCACGTAGAACCCATTTAAAACTTTTAGAAGAAAGAAGATTACTACAGTCTGTAAGTAAATATTTTCAAAAATAAAAGTGACTCTAAATATTATTTACTTATTCTCTGAATTTTATGTATAATCATATAGGAGAAGTCGAAAGAACTATTAAATCAGTCAACAAATCAAAAGGCAGATGGAGATTCTGAAGTTGATATAGAAAATAATGAAGAAAGTGATACTGATGGGGCAGATAATTCCTTGCAAAGTATCCTTGCTGGAAAACAGCCTAAACCTGTATCTACCTCAGGTAGAGAAATGCTAGCTGCAATAGGAAAGCGTATTCAACACGCTAAAGCTCAATATGCAAACATAATAAGACTCAGTAAAAGTGGTAGATGCTATTCACGATACTGCAACATGACAGCACCTCTAGGAAAGCCTACAACTACAGCGCAAAGTTTAACATCCACTTGTTACTCTCCCATATGTCTTCAAAAAGCAAGATTGAAACTCGATCTTTTCGCATTGCTAAGAAAGGCAAACGCTTTGAATAATAATCAGTCATCGTCGAATGCATCAATTAGTGCAGCTACAACACAAGCATTGGAGGCAAGCTCAAAAACAGAAGGAAGCGATGAAGCAAAGGATGCAATCAGGAAAGATTTAGAATCTGCGGTTGCATCCGCGACTCACTGTACTGAAGAAACACCAGCTACGAATGTTAAAATTATTTCGCCTCCTACCAAGAAAATAAAAGTGGAACCTAACACGGTACGTTACGAAGTTATTCTAATGTATAAGAGTGTTTTAGAAATCGTGATATGTTTTGATTTTGCTCTTAACTAATTTATTCACAATTTGTAAGGTATGACAAAGAAATTGCACTTCTTTTGTAGAATGCTGATAATAAATCAAGTTCAGAACACGTTGGCGTAGTAACCACAACTAATAGTATAGTTACAACCACTACAGTGACTACAACGCAACAGACTATAAAAACAGTCGATGGCGTTGTACAAAGCATGCAAGAAAATAAAACTTCTCAGAATTCGGTTATATTTTCATCTGAAGTTAAAACGAGGTAACTTTTTAAAAATTCATAATATTAGTAAAATATTTTACCATCATGTTTTTAACTATTTAACAATATTAACAGTGTGGGACAAAAAACAATGATAGTTAATCGAAGAGGAAGAACCGTACAAAGAAGTACAATGGCTAAAGAATTAAATGCTGATGGTACAGAAAGAGTATACTCCACTACTTCGACCGAGGGCAAAGTTTATTTAAAGAAAGTTGCAATTTCTTTGGCTGACAGAAAGAAAAAGCGTACTCGCGTTAAGTATCCCTTGTGCTCCACATTTTGCACAAAAAATAAGCATCGTAGTATATTGTTACTTCCGCAACATGAATTGCGTAAATTGGCAAGAGTCGGCGCACGAGTACAAGTTCAAGGTTTTCATCATATGGCTAAGGTATACCTTCTTGTAAAATTTGCATCGCTACCAATAAATTGTAGGCTAAATATGAAATAGTACTTTTATCGGGTAATTAAAACTTGTTCATGAATATAGGCAAACATGTCCGTGTGGCCGTACCCATGTCCCAGACCGTTGTTTAAAACTTGCTGGTTATACAGAACAGTTGGTATAAAATCTTTGGCCGCGGCTGCTCTTCAGTTGAGAATATTATGGGCATGTCTACGATGGGACGATATGGCTGCGAAACCGTTATCCACAGATGGCAAACATCAGATTACAACAGATACAGAAATTATGTCGCTGGAAATTCTAAAGCACCGTCACGTTGGACAATTTTTAGATAAAACACAGTACTTACGCAGAAAAGTTGTTATACCTTTAGAACTTCCAAAACAAGTTAGAGGTTTGTACAATAAATGAATGAATATATAAATTAATATAATTTGACCGTGTTTATACTAATTATATTTTTGTCTCATAGAAGTTACATCTATAAGGAGTGGTCTAAGAAAAAGAAAACGACCAGAATCGCCACAGAGCACCGAACCGCAAGTTACAGAGGAATGGGTCGACGAAGATAAACTGGAATTGTGGGAGATTAAACAGTACGGTGATAGGTACGTTCGTAAAAAATTTTAACTAATTTCTAATATATTTTTCTTACTCGCTAACATTTTATATATATATAATACATCGGTTTCTTACGATACAGTGCATTACGTACTAGTACAATTCTGATAGAATTGAACTAGTAACAAAGAGAAATGATAACAAGCTGTGGCTCCTTATATAGCTTATGCAACGCTCTGAACAAAATTCCTCCGCGTTACAGTGTGGTTTATACATTGTTATACGTATCTCGTCACAATACTGTTCACGCAAAACTATGGACGAGATATTTTTCATCTATCCTTCGGTGAAACTTTTCGAAAGAAATATCTCGCATTCTAAAAAAGAGGATATCCCGTCCACAACGTTGCATAAGCAACATCGTGTTAGCGAGACATCTCGTTCGTAATTGCAAAAAGATTGCATTCCCGATGCTTATACCTTACAACTTCACTCAAATTCTGACCTATCCTTATTTAACACCATTTGATACTAACCCTCCACTTGGTGTGTGTCCTGTCCAGGTTAGAGAAGGCTAATGCCCAGATTATTACTAGGAGTCGATCGGGTCAGCCACAATCCGCGGTTGGTTCGAACCGTAACGCAGGTTCGAATTCCGGTATCGGTGATCAGCTGGTAAGCGTCAAAGCGACGCCCGAGGAAATCAAAGAAAAGATGGAACAGCAGTTACGCATGCAAAGAGCTGCCCATCAACAGAAAAGAGCATTGGAGACTCTGAAGAGTCCAGCCAGTTCTGGTTCCCCAACGCAAGTTGTCAAAGTTACCGCGAACTCTGCTCACGGTAAAACCAAACGTTTAATTACTTTGATGTACATTATAATTCTTTACATGATGTATATCGTATAGCTAGTTTTCTATAGCATAAAAATATTGATAATTTATCGCAGATGGCACGGTTAAATTAGTTTCAAAAGTTGCAATACCGGCAAATCCAAACAGTGGAACGAAATCGCAACTTACTTCACTTTTGACGACCCCTGCTCAGAACAAGACGTTCATTGGTACAAGGCGTATTTATATGGCAAAATGTAAATACAGATTTAAATGTATACGAAATGTGTACGAAATGTAACACTTGTTTGATAATTATATAGTTATAAATTCTTGTCTTCTTTTTATAATAGCTGCTGATGGAACAACAAAAGTCGTCTCGGGACCTACGAGCATTTTGCCGAAAGCTCAGTTGCAAACCGGCAATCAGCAGTCTTTAATTAAAGTTACTGGCCAAGCAGGTACATTTATAATATTGATCAAATTCATTGACTGCCCTCAGTAGTAACAATTAAATTTCGATTTATTTCTAATTAAACTTATATTTATGAAACGTAGCACCTGTACAACAAATACAACAGAAGGTACAGATTTTAAGAGGACCCGATGGAAAGTTACAAGTTCGAGGTTTGATGCCTGGTCAGCAGTTAGTTCAAATGCCCGACGGAAAGCTTCATGTATTAAACACTGGGCAAGCAATTACTACTCTTACACAAACTGGCGGGACAAGTACAACTACGCAGGTAGATCTCTATTCATATCTTATATAATAGAATTAGAACAATCGATTCTCAATTTATGAAATTATTTTTGTAAGGCAAAAACAACTACAACGACAACTACAGGTAAAGTAGCTACAACAGCTAACGCTAAAACTAGCCCGGCTAAAGCAGCCACCAACGCAACGCAACAAGCACAACCTGTTCAGCAATCACAAGCGCAATCGCAGCAAACAGTTCAACGTTCGTCAGCAACTACTGTAACTATTGCCACTACACCAACGCAACCAACGAAGAATGCTATTGTAGTAGCCAATACCGGGCAAATTGTACAAGGTGCACAAGTATGTATAAACACTTAAAGTATTAATTTTATACAGCTTTTGTACGTAATGTACAATCAATTTTAACAAGTTATTCTCGGTACTAATGTATCATTAATAATACAGGTCATATCTTCTGGTGGGCAGGTAATTAGTGGAAATCAAATAGTGGTTACTAATGCTAATTTGGCTCAACAACTTGCAACGGGCAAAGCTCAATTAACGACAATCGGTGGTCATCAAGTGGTAATCCGTAGTACCCCAACAGGCAATCAAATTGTTCACTTAAATTCGACGAATAGTGGTATCATCGTAAAAAATGCCATAACACCGACTAAAGGTATATCAAAATTTTGTATACGAAAAGAATAAATATTTCAATAGAAACAAATCTTTAAGTAAGATTGTTCGAGTAAAATGGAATTTTGTAAATGCTTCAATTCCAGTATTGCAATCTACTCAAGCAACAGCTACAACAACAGGATCGTCAACTGATACAATAAATAATAGTATTAGTAACAATGCGTCAACAAATGTAACGTCAACTACTACTACGACCACAACAAATCAGACTTCCAATATCCCAGCACCTGGAAGCGTGGAAGCATCGTTATTAGCCGGCCAACCACCTGGAACTGTCATTAAATGCGTTACCGCGCAAGTAATACAAACTACTCAAGGGCCTCGTATAGTTCTACAAGGTTTGCAAGGTGCAGATTTCACAGCGCAGCAACTCGCTATGGTACAGCAGCAGGTCAAACAACAACTGCTTAAAGGTGCGATTTAAGAACAGAGATGACTTACTAATATTTTGTAAACTATCATATATATAATATTAGAAATTCTAAAATATATCAAAAGACTCGATCAACGTATTTATAATGTTTGTATTCTATAGCCCAAGCTACTACCGGAAAACAAGGAGTTCTAGGGCCTACGAAAATTTATTTGGCTGTTCAACCTGCACCTAGTAGTCAACAGTCGATTCAAAGTTCTACAACGGCAAATACTCCTGCTACACCAACGGCAAAACCACAAACTACTCAACAGCCAGTTGTTTCACCTCCAGCAGCAACTGGTTTGTGTTCATACATGATTTTATAATTGTTTAAATTTTTCATTGAATTCTGATTGAAGCGTTTAATATAACTAACAACGTTACTTTAACAGAACCACAAACGGGAACAGAAAGCATTCCAGAGCTTCCAGCGACAGCGACATCGAGTTCTCCTGAAAAACCGAAAGTAGTTGTCCAACAGGTCGCACAACCTAATGTGACTACAGAAGAGGATTCGCAAAAAACGAATGTAGCTAATGGTCAGCAACCTTTGCAATCTTTAAAAGAAGGAAACGATTCCTCGGCTAACAAATTTATTCTAACGCCTGATTACATACAACAAAGTTAGTTGTTAATTAATACTATCTTTATTGCTTGATACCAATGGAATTATAATAGTAACATTAGAATAGTTTTGGTTTTCGTTCCATCTATTCTAACGATTGTTATAAAAATCTTCAGCCATCAAGAATGCATTGAAACAAGAAAATCTTAATCCGGAAATAGAAGAAAAACTTTTACAACTACAACGGTATCAGGAGAAGCAGATGAAAGGTGGTGTTGAAAATTCAGTGACCACTAATCAAACACACACTACACCTACAATTACAACTCCGCGTGTTCCATCGCGTAAAAGACCGGCGCCTTCTAACATTCCAACAACGACTTCGTCTACAAACATACAGTCAACGGCAAATGATAAAGATTCAGATTGGGCAGAAACACCTAGGAAGAAACTCGCGCTGAAACAAGAAAGTCGCGAGACTCCAAAGTAAATTTCATTCGTGAGAACAATTATTACATAGAAAAGCATTTTTTGTACATCTGTAAGTTTCTTTAACGATGCCGTTTTTGTATCGTATAGGATACAAAAAGTTGAAACGTCAGAAAATGAATCAACACCACAAAAACGAGCAGCAAAACTAAAAGACAGTCAAGAGCAACGGAGAAAGCAACAAGTGCATTCGAGAATGCAAGTTTTGCTGTTCAGACATAAAGAATTACTTAAGAAAGATATTTTAAAGAAGAGAGCGTTGCTGGAAAAAGAATTACAAATAGACATTCAGGTATGCTGTATCAAATATAATTTTCCATTCACACTGACGCAGAGATAACAATCTATTTTAAAAAATAAGAATTTTTAATAGAGAACGATATATATTTTCGTCTACATGTATGTCTACTTTCGCCTTTTATAATTGTAGAAGGACTTATCGGCAGAATTAGCCTCAAGAACAAAAGCAGAAAGACATAAGCAAGACGAAGTGAAAGTGGGTAGTGCAAAACGCAAAGCAAACGCTCAAGTGGCCCAACAAGCAAGTCCACCTAACAGAGGCGGAAGACCAAAGAAGTATAAAGCACAAGGAAACAATACAACACCCCCTGGTGCATCAACAGCAGCTACAGCGAATAGAATTAAAAAAGAAAAATTATACTGTTTATGTAGAACACCATACGATGAAACAAAGTAGGTATTGAAAACGATTTTTCCTTGCTATGTATATAGTTTAACGATTGTATATTTTTTTGTATCAAATTAGGTTCTACGTGGGATGCGACTTATGTAATAACTGGTTCCATGGGGATTGCGTTGGAATTACAGAAGAAATGTGCAAAACTCTCTCGGAATTCGTTTGTACAGAATGCAGACACGCGAGAGATACGCAAGAGTTATATTGTCTGTGTAAACAGCCTTATGACGAATCTCAGTATGTCACTAACTATTTGTTAATTACCTTGTTGAATTGTCTGAAAAACAATGAATGTAACATTTATATTTTTCTATAGATTTTATATTTGTTGCGACAAATGTCAAGATTGGTTCCATGGCCGATGCGTAGGTATTCTACAGTCGGAAGCGGATAATATCGATGAATATGTTTGTCCAAATTGTCAACGAAATTCTTCTGTTAATTTTGCCAACATGAAAAATCTTAACGCAAAAGACCTTGATCTTTTAAAAAAATTAATTAAGCAAATACAGGTAAGGTTTGCTTCTGAGTAATAGTAAATGACATTTTCAATTGAATCGATAATACGAATAAAATTGAATATTTAGGCACACAAGAGTGCTTGGCCATTTATGGAACCTGTAGATCCAAATGAAGCACCTGACTATTATAAAGTTATAAAAGAGCCAATGGGTAAGTATTACTTGATATAATATCGGTTAACTTTTATAGAATATGAATTTGAATACTTTTTATTGGGGAGAAAAATAACGTGCTTTCTCGCTATATTATTTCCACTAATTGCGCCCTTACAGATCTGCAAACGATAGAATTGAGGATAAATGACAAATCTTACAAGAAATTAAGTGAATTCATTGGAGATATGACAAAAATATTTGACAATTGTCGTTATTATAACCCGAAAGAATCACCTTTCTTCAAGTGTGCAGAATCTTTAGAAACCTATTTTGTTCACAAGATTAAAAGTTTGAGAGAGAAATTCTCCGAAGGAAAGTAAGCAATCAAAAAAAAAAAAAAAAAATGAAATAGAAACAAGAAAAAAATCTGTAACTACATAAAGGAGTGGAAGTGCAAAGCATCAGCGATTTAATTTGTGCAACAATCGTTTGTGTAAGGAAAAAAGAAACAGAAATAATCTGTGCCAGTAGAAAAGAGACATTCAAAGTAGCCATAAGTATCTAAGAGTAGGACGTATAAGTTCACTATTTATTAGAATTGTGTAAACGTTTGATTTGCCCTCGCGTAAATAAACTTTATTTGAGCAGTGCCGTACAGTGAATTTTGAACCGCAACTTTGTAAGATTTTAGTCTTAATGAATGCATATAATTATATATTAATGGATACACAGTTAGGAAATATTGAAAAAGATTACATCCTTTATTATTTGCAAACGTATCATTTTTATTGTAAAACTATAAATTATACTTAAATTTGGAATATAATACATATTAATAACCACTTCTATTTGTTTATTTATATATAACAATAAAATATTAGTTTACTAAATAACTACAGCATTTGTATCATTTTTTTTAATCAACATGGAGTAACGAACTATTAAGATATGAAAAGTAGATTATACCCGTGAAGAGGCGCAATACCGATTTACTTGTACTGTATGAAAAAGTAAAAAGGTATTCTTTCTTTACAAAAAATGATTAATAAGTTGAGTTCAGGTTCAGAATTCATGTATCTGGCGCAAGTGTCATTATTTATGTATAACAAATACATGTAATTGTGCATGTTACAAGACTAATAACAAATATATCAAATCAGTGCCACTGAGCGTTTAGAACGAATCAGTTTCTAGTAAAGCCAACGCAAAGAATTCGTAAAATCGTAAAAATTAAATGAGAAAGGATAAAACACCATAACACCAATTCGAGGGTTCACTGTCGTTCAATAAGGAAGTGGAAAATGGTCCAATCGTTGTCATTACATTTCATCTGATAAGGAATGGAAACAAGATTTCTCTCAACGTAGACGTAAGAATTATTTAGCAAGCGCATAATAAATTGTACAAATTTGTTTATTGTGCTCACAAGTAACTATGATTATGTTGTTTTATCACATAAATTTTCTATAAAATTGTTTATATAAGTAACATGTACGATGTTAGTTCGTAAGAAATAAGCGGGCGATGCCTGCTTTGTATATATATATCCAAGTAGAAGTGTCTATAAGAATAGGCCATAGAATTTTGATTCTCACATGTGACGAGGATATAAAAAGAAAAATAAGAAAAGTCATTTAAACACAAGAAACTGAATTTGATGAAAATATTGTTTATATTTTAGCTATTAAACTACCATTTGTGAAAATTGCTAAACTATATCGCGTTGTACATGTCTGAGTATATTTCAGTTTCTTTATTCTTAAAGGATATGAAGCAGCAATATTATTTCACAGACATTTAATACATAAAAAAAAAATATATATATATACATATACGTATATAGATACATGCATACATACGTACTCGCATTAAAAGAAGCAAAAAACTGCTTCTAATATTTCACTAGCAAAATACAAGGGTGAAAGTATGTAGCATATTGACTTTTAAACGTCGGAGACCTAGAGATCTTTAATGATCTAATATAAAATAGCAAGCAGATTTATTCTGTGAAGGTCTAACGAGTATTTCTATAAGGAAATCCAGTTTCTGACATTAAGAATCGTGGTTCCGCGTATATGTACATTTAACATGTATGTTTCACGAACATCGGGACGCGTCATTGACGATTGTCGATCATTTATTTAAGTGAGAGAAAGCAGATCGCTCAAAAAAAAGAAAGCAGATTGTACATTTTTGCCAGGACGATGCTTGTACAGTATTTTTAATTGAAAGTTCATAGAATCTGGCATTGATCTGTTTTTTATCTTCGACTTTCTATTCTAATTACAGAATATACATATAGTTCGTTACTTTGCCCAGATTTATACACCGCATTAGCTTTAACCATAAGCTCGTTCCAAGTGATCGCGTCTCATGCATCTCGTTCATTTATCGAGGCTGTCCGCTCGACATAATCATACTTTTAAACGTCTTTCCAAAACGTATCGACCATTGTCGAAGCGTTATAAACTTTCACCTTTTCCCCTCCCGCTTAATTCTTTGCTGTATTCTGTGTTTAAACTGCTAGCGCGTTCCCTTGGAGTTATGTGCCCTTTTTTTTAAGTTTGTTTGATCGAGTCATATCGCAAAGTTTTAAGCGAACATTTCAAAGGAAAATTTTATTTCGCCAAATACGCCTCGATGGATTTACTCTTTGGAATCCGTTGTACGTTTAAGATTCTTCCGCTTTGCCTCAGAACGTTATTCGACTTTGCGAGGATTTTTCGAGTAAAAGTAAATAACAAGTATTAACGAATATTCGCAGTAAGCGTCAATGAGAGCGGCCCATACTAACTTTACTTATCTTCTGAGACGAACGAAAGAACGAAGATTGTATTTCGAAGAGTTAATCTTGTTTAAAACCTCGTACGAGATGCACGCGACGATCATGAAGTCGTTGAATACTCTTAAAAATTTCGAATGTGTTTAAGATAAACTTAGCTAGATTACGGTTCATTCGGTCGAGTATCCTTTTCTTACATAGAAGTGATATTTGACGGTACATTTGGAGTAAAACTTTCTTCTGTAAAAAAGAATTGTAGAAATACTTTAAGACGTATATTAGATATATTAGCCGTGTAAGTTTTGGCATGCTACTGAAGTGTAAAAACTGGGTGAAGACATTGCAGCCGTGTACATTTTGCGCTGCTCTATTTCACTTTGCCCGCTTATTAATCATGTAACGAGGTGTTTATTTCTATTAAGAGGAAAAAAAGCAACAAAGTGTGATTACATAACTATATTCGTCTAAATCTAATATTACTAGTTTATAATAAATATATTTGTACTAATTTTAATCATAAACTTTGTTGTTTTTATTGCACTATAAATATAAGTTAGAGGAAAGCATAGTATGTTAATTTACCTTTTTTAATTTGTAATTGCTTAAAAAATAAAAAAACTGCTGTATGACAGTGGCTTCATGAAATTTAAACAAAAAGTATATTAGTACCGTTTATAGTAATGCGTCTTTAGTTTCATTTGCATATTGGAAAGGAGCAATAATTTTTATTCAGAACAACAGTACTTTTTATAATCCAACTAATATCGTATGGAGCCTATGCAGGGTGATACACTACTCGTGTGACAAATTTTTACAGCTGATACTACACTCATATTATTGATTTCATCTTTCAAATCGTAAATCCTACAAGAAAATGACGAACAATATTGAAAAGAGCAATAAATTTGCTTTTCATCTTAATTACAGAATTTTAGAGTACTACTGATTAAATAAAGGAATTCCTTAATTTTCGTTGAATTGAAAGAGTCAGATAAATTATATCTCCCGCTTTACACGTAAGAGAGAGAAAGATATATAAGAAAGCTATAGGAAAGAGTGAGACAGACGAAATGGACCCTCTTCTAGAACCCGTGGCGCCATCTCTGCGAAAAGTGCTCAAACTGGTCGCTCAGCATTATCGACAGCGAAGTGAACTACTCAAACACTAGCGCCATCTGTTGGAGAAACGCTGAACTAGTCTGGGAATTAGTTTCAATACTTTCCTCAGAGATGGCGCTAGTGTTTGAGTAGTTCACTTCGCTGTCGATAACGCTGAGCGACCAGTTTGAGCACTTTTCACAGAGATGGCGCCATGGGTTCTCGAATAGAGTGGGTAGCATCTGTCTCACTCTTTCTTATAGCTTCCGTATATAGCTTATCCATATTTCTTATAGCTTTCTCTCTCTTACCTCTAAAGCGGGAGATATAATTTTTCTTTCTATGCAATGAAAATTAAGGAATTCCTTTATTTAATCAGCAGTACTCTAAAATTCTGTAATTAAGATGAGAAAGAGCAGCAGAGAGAAATACAGACTATTATAATAGCAAATTTATTCCTCTTTTCGATATTGTTCACGCTGTATTAATAGTTGTTTACATTCTTCTGTCATAATTTTTGAAACAAAAGTAGGGATATGTCAGTTACAAACATGAATGAATCATATGTTACGTTATTTATTATGTTTTATACATTTTCATTTAATATGAGTTGAAAATACATGTATATAGACGTATAGTAGAATTTACGAAATTCTCTATAACGGTGACAATATTTAATAAATACAAATTTCTAACAATATGCTATGCAAAAATATCGTGTATTCTGTTCGAAAGCGTCCGAAAGTTCGACGTAAGTGGAAACTAATTACGATGAGGATTAATATTAAGCGAATAGAATAATGTTATTACATACAAAGTGTAAACATGTACGCATATACTACATTCTGTAAATATTATCCATAGAACTTCATCATATACCAAAGGCACCATTGCCTGGAGAGCCTGCAAAGCCGTATACGCTTACTGAAATTCCTGGACCAAGATCAGAAGCTCTTCTCAATGAATTTTCTAGAATTCAGGTTCATTTTATTATTCTTATAAAATGCAAATTTCATCTGTAAACAATGCCTTTCCAATGCATGTAATACAATTAAATATTTCAGCAAGTAGGCACCATTCAATATTTTGCAGACTATCAGAGATCCATTGGAAATTATTTAGCAGATATAGATGGAAATGTTTTCTTGGATATGTTTATGCAAATCTCCACCCTACCCCTTGGATATAATCATAGATCAATCCTCGGTGCATTGGCATGCGCAGGAAACCAAGTAAGTGCAATTATTTATATACGTATTAAAATTGTAGAATAAAATTATCGATGTAATGACTTTTTAGAGAATAATGGCGAATAGGCCAGCATTAGGAGTATTTCCTGGTTTAGAGTGGCCATGTAAAATTCAGGATACACTGCTTCAACCATGTGTAAGATATTTTTAATGACAGAAATAAAAAAATATATGTACATTATTTTTTTATGAAAATAATAGAGTAGTAGATAATAAATAATGAATAAAAGGAATTCGCTAATGTAATGCTGTTTTATCAGGTAGCTCCAAAAGGATTGCCATGCGTTTTTACAACTATGTGTGGTGCTTGTGCAACTGAACATGCTATACAAATGGCATTCGTAAAATATGCAGAAAGACGTCGTCGCGATGATAATTTTACAAAGGAAGAGAAAAAGAGCGCACGGTTGAATAAACCACCTGGTTGCCCTGAATTATCTATTCTTTCCTTTCAAGGTACCTTAATATAGTGGTGTAATATGCCAACATTATGAATTGATGGAGATTTATAAAATTAGGAGGATTTCATGGTAGAACATTTGGCGCACTGGCACTAACACATTATAAGTACATAATGAAAATTGATATGCCATCTCTTCCATGGCCAGTTGCACCTTTTCCACAGTATTTATATCCATTGGATCAACATGAGAAGGAAAACAAAGAAGAAGATGAACGATGCATAGAACAAGTAAATTTAATATGCTCATACTTTGAATGAACCTTATTTGCAAGGATTCATTAAATATATTTCACAAAGTATTGCTTAAAAGGTAGAAGATTTAATAGAACAATATGAGCAAAAAATACCTGTTGCTGGCATTATAATTGAAGCAATACAGTCCGAAGGAGGAGATAGACATGCTTCACCAGACTTTTTTCAACGCTTACAAAATATTACTAAAAAAGTAAGAAGTTGACTTTATGTTGTTGCAACAGTTGTAAAAAAATAGTAAAAAATCTTAGTAACATAATTATAAATTCTATAGAAATGTATTCCTTTAATACTGGATGAAGCACAAACAGGTGGTGGTGCAACAGGAAGAATATGGGCGCATGAATATTTTGAATTAAATATTCCTCCTGATATAGTTACTTTTAGTAATAAAATGCAAGCTCATGGATTTTATCATTCACCAGAATATATGTAATATATTGTCAGATATGATAACAGTCAAAATAATTCACAGGATATCACCTTAAATTTATCTCTAATATTTCTTCCACTAACTTAGGCCTACACGCCCATATAGAGTTTTTAATACATGGATGGGTGATCCAAGTCAAATATTAATACTAGAGGCAGTATTACAAACTATTGAAGCAGAAGATTTATTAACTCATGTTTGTCATGTTAGCAATTATTTGCTTTGTCAACTGAATACATTACAGCATGAGTTCCCAGATCTCATAAATTCTGTACGTGGTAGAGGTTTTATCATTGCATTTGATACATCGTGTAAGGAAATGAAGAATAAATTATTACAACTAATGCGTAGTAAAGGTAATATTGGAATGCTTTAATGTAACATCAACATTTAAAGCTTTGTCATATTCATAATAATTTCACATCAGGCATTCAGGTAGGAGACTGTGGATTCAAATCAATTCGACTAAGACCATCTCTAATATTTGGAGAATATCATGCCGATATATTTTTGGAAACTCTCCGTTCTTGTTTACAAGAGCTTACAGAAAGCTGATACATTTATAAATTGTTTATTTCTTTTCTTATTGTATTCTATATTTTAAATATATATTTCAGTAAAAAATTTGTCTTGTAATGCTTTGTATGCATATTTAGATGTTTTTCTTTCTTAATATATTATGTCTTTTCAAATTGTTATTTCTAACAATTATTGTAAATTAAGTTTTGTTGATAACATTTTACAGGATTATCTGTAAAGCTTATTATACATACAATATATATGTATATACAATTAATTGAATGCATATAACATTGATAACTGATTTTTAAATAATCGAAACATTTATACATATATGGCATTTAAATTTTTACAAAAAAATTAATGGAAATCTTCAAGCTATTGTATTCTTGTCTGTAAGTTTTTTTACACTAAACCGATCGTTATTAATTTATCTTCTAGTGCATGTTTTTTATGCAGCATTTTCTAAATAATTATTTTACTTTTTACTTAATGTTACGTAACGAAATGAAAAATAGATTTTTTCTACGACAAATGCCTTATCATTCATATTAAGCTCGCGCAAGATTTTTGAGGTATTTTTCTATTTCAACGAATGATATCAAGAGGCACTTAAGCGAGAGGAATGTTGTTCTACTTATCGACCAAATGATTGACAATCGCGTGTTTATTTAATTGTACAAACAACTCTTTTGAACGCACCTCGTTTTGACCATTCATACGTATCTAGATAATTTAATTCTTTAAGTATCATTTTATGAGCATTTTTTGTTAGCATTACATCAAACAAATTATATATATTTTCAACATCAATCGCAATATTCTATTATCGGTACTAGTCGAAAAATTTTGTTGTATATCTCTCCGTCTGTTAACAAGTGGTAATGTCAACAACTCGTTCATCTCTTCGTTCACAGTTGGCGAATTAGAGAGATAATCGTTTTCCTCAATTACCCGTTATTGACTTTATCATACGATCCCGTGAATTGCTTTCTGCAACGATACCATATGCTTCCTTTAGCCGTATTTTTCCATACTATTTGCTTCGAATCAATTTTTCAACGTCTCCTTGCTTTCCTCGCGTTAATTATTTTCGCAGTCTTCGATTTTAGAAGGCAATTCGAAACCGTTCAAAGTTCTTCTCCGTTTGATCTATCTTTGTAATGTTTTGTTAACAGATTCTTATTGCATAATTCTTGAATAAAAGTTATCGAAGTCACCGACGCTCTATCTTGAGCAGTATTATTAAAACCGGCATTCGTAATGTTACCGGACACATCTGCATATTCTCCGCTATCCGAATATCCAAAATGTGAAACTTCAACCTTTTCATCGCTAGTACTCACGATGCTATTGCTTTTATCATCTTTTTTTTTCTTCTTCATAACGTGATAATCGTTCAATATTTCTTTCCTACATCCTTTCTCTCCTTTCTCTTCTTTCTCATTATTAGCAAATAGCCGAGTACAGTGAGCAGTAGTTTTCGATACTTGTTTCGTATCGTCCTTCGTGTTATCGTTAAAGTTGCGACAACAAGTAGTACCAGGAATGTCCCCCTGTATTTCTTTATCAAGTTTAAGTCTTTCAATTTCTCTTAATAATATATTACTATCGTAAGTATTTACCTTCACAAATCCGTCACGATCATTTCTTCGTTTAACAGTCTGCTCAAGGTCCGACTTAGAAACGTAACTTTTGTTTCCAACGCACGTGCACCGACGATTCTTAGAACCTCTAACTATACACCTTCGTTTTCTCGTTGTGGGATATTTCCTAACACAGTTCCTGGCCCTACTTCTTATGTTTCTCAACGTTCTCTTATTCGCAACCTTGATTTTCAGATAAGGGCAATTACAGTGATAACACATCAGTTTTAGCTCTTGCTTAGACATAAACATGTTTTTCGTTTCAGTATGGGGTCGAGGTTTCCCAAACGCCTTGAATCGTTTTTTCGCCTTTTGCACGCAAGTGCAGGCCTGCATCTTCGTCCACTTGTAAATATTCGCTCGTTTCAGATATCTTCTCGGTTCTAATGTACAAAATTTCAACGTTTTCGTCTTTATGGAATCTGATTTTTGTTGTTTACCCTTGCAATAAATATTCTCGCAATCTTGACATAATACGCGGTTCGACAGACTTACGTCCTTCAGTGGAATTGTGAAATTAGAACAGCATTTCATATTTGAAATCATATAATTTTGTAATGTACAATTGCAGCAAAGAATGTTAGGCCACATCTGAGGATTTACGTCTAAATGAGTTTTGGGAAACAAGTCTTCAATTTGCTCAGTTTTCCCTCTCAAAGCTACACCAGTACATACAGCCTTATGTACTGTTTCTACTGGAACAGTTTGAACTCCCTTTTCATGGATTGTTTTAATGTCGAGATCATTTTGACGCTTTCTCCCCGAAGACTGTCTTTTGCCGTCCAATTGTTCCTTTTTATGTTTTCTAGTACTTCTATTAGTACTCTCTTGGTCTGTGTCAATCTTATTTTTAAAGTCAACCTCGGTACCAACGTTAATGTTACGTTTTTTCTTGCTCTCTTCTTGACTAATCGCCAGTTCAGTTAGCTGATTAATACATTTTCTTCTACCTCGTTTAATTCGCTTCAAATTATCTTGGTACGTCCGACATACTTCTCGTTCAATTAGCCGGGAACTTGATTCGCTGTGTATTTCTCGAGGCAGATCATTTTTATTGTTAAAACGATCTTTATTGACTTGACACCCTACACTCCGTTCTATTTCTGCCTCGTCGTCTCCGTCGTAAGTGCACGCAATTCGCGCAGAGGAACCGCTTTCGGCACGGGGATATCGCTGCGAGCATTTAACGCGTCGGCTCGAATAAAGGGACCTACTTTTCCACGGGTCAGGAATTCCTTGTACGAACGGCAAACCAACGTCGTTCCATAGGTTATCAGTAGCGAGACATCTGACATAGGATGTTATCAGATTCTTTTGCAACATGTTTCTTTCCGCTGCACCACAGAATCCTTTCGCGGCTAAATATTCCCTCCATGTGTCGGGTATACCTCGACGTATGTCACGATAATCTCCGTACACGTCTTTCAGTTGCCGACGACGAGAGGGAAATTCGATATACGGTCGTGTTCGAATTAATTTTGGCGAGGAAAATGGTCCCCGTACTATTTCATGCACGTCGATATATCTATTTCTTCCTATTTGTTTCAAGGGTATCCACTCTTGAGTCCATCCAGTGTAGACTTTAAAATTGTGTATTCTCTTCTTTGATATTACTTTTCTGCTTAAATTCTCATTCATTTCGAAATGCTAAGTTTATCTTCTCGAAGCTTTGGTTGTGCACTACATCGTAAAAGAAACCAAAAATTATGTAACTAACAAAAAAGTAAAACGGACTTCCTCTTACTCTGAAGCAATATATCTAATATAATTCAAGAATGTCTAAGAATAATTACAAAATGTTTGATCGCGTTACGCAACGACAGCTATACAAACCTTTTTATACCATAATTATAATTACACAATCGTTTTTCTTAGGTACTATACCTTCACAGTTTCTTTGAAATAGTTGTACTTGGAAGATACTTGAAGTATGTACGTTATTCGAATTGTATCGATATAATTTCGTACCTTAAGTACCATGCCTAAATTTACAAAATTTGACACTGTTTCACATGCAAGGAAACTTTTGTAACTTCTATGTTACTGAAAATTATTCGAATTGAAAATATATAATACATATAGTATCAATTGCTACTTAAAAGTATCAAATTACTTAGAGAGCTTCGATTTTTGATTAAACAATAAATTTGCAATACCAAATTTGTTCTTGTTCTTATTTAGTCCCAGGTTGAAGCACAGGCTGTCAGTTCCGCATATTGCCAATATCTAAACTCATACATAAATACATACGTACATTTTTTGTAATAAAATCGATCTCTTTTCGTTACAACAGTACAAGGTTGACAGAAATAAACGGTTCGATGAACAGCAGGGAACAAGAGAGGGAAACAGATGCCGTGACGTAATTTTCTATCCCTGTGCCACGATTTAATTTGGCTAGATGGCACTGCGAAGCATACATTTCTAATAGATAATATTGATCAATGGTTAAGATAAATTTCATTCTGTTATACCCCTGACCTTTATCAATATTCGTAGGATCGATATTGTGGGGGGTACAATTTCTTGTGGTTAGATCTTTTAACTTTTTTGTCTTAGGTTCATATTTGAATTTGAAAAATTACCTTTGAAGAAGAAGAAAGCACATGCTGTATCCTTAAAGCATTCAATATAGTTCATTAAAAATATTATAACAACTTAAATAGGAATGAAAATAACAATGTTAAAGAAGAATTACATTTTACCATTTTATAGTATCATTTAGAAATCTAGAACGTATATATGGACATGTATATGTGTATTTTAAAAACTGATCAATTGAAAGATATAGTTCATGTGACGTCACTGCAGAATAGTTTCATCGATTTCCGCATAGTGCGCACAAGTCTGCATCAGCTGTCTCCCAGGACAGTGGCTCTCAATTCGCAGTCGATCGACGCAGTCCAAATTATTATTTCACACAATTCGGAATACATTCGAATTTACATGACCACAACTGGTAACCCTGCCCGGCATCCCTGTTCAGTTGACTGTTGTGCAAAGTGATGAAACTGTCGTTGCGACTCTTTGCAGGCAAATGTTAACGCGGAAATAAACACGATGTCCTTGCTACGATCGTTGCCTTCGGGGCTTAACAGAAGCTCTAAATTAATATCTCGAAGTGTCCCAGCTGTATCTTATCACCCAAATGTAAGTACTTATCGCTTTGATTTACAGGATTAATAATTGCTAAATATGACAGCCAATTGTCTTATGCTACTTTTAGCAATCAATATTGAAGTATCTACATAAGGGTATTATTAGAACGTGTACGTGAGGAGTTTCGACGTGCACATATAACTTTGTACGATTAGGTTTTAAAACATAACATTTTGCAAATATGACAATGAACGTGACAGTATAATATTTAGGTTATGTTTGTATTCATTCTTGAACGATTAATAATTTTCTTTGCAGGATTTAGCTGGTACATTCTCTTATTATTCCATTATTTTATTAGTTTTTCAATGTAATCACTTGCCACAAGTTAAAGATTATCATTCATCATTTTTCAGGTGATAGATCACTATGAAAATCCAAGGAATGTTGGTTCCTTGGATAAAAATGATTCAAAAGTTGGTACAGGCATTGTAGGAGCTCCAGCATGTGGAGATGTGATGAAACTCCAAATTAAGGTCGATGATAAAGGCAAGATCATTGATGCTAAATTTAAGACTTTTGGTTGTGGTTCTGCTATTGCATCAAGTTCCTTAGCTACAGAATGGGTTAAAGGAAAAACTGTAAGTATCTTTGTACTGTTGTACAATTTTGATTTAAGAAACATGAATAACCGGTTTGTATTTCAGGTTGACGAAGCATTAGCTCTCAAAAATACTGATATCGCCAAAGAATTATGCTTACCTCCTGTCAAGCTGCACTGCTCAAGTAAGTGACATTATTATTAAGTTAAATATGTAAAATATCTCTTATGAGTTAGAAGCGGTGGGATAAGAATAGTTAGATTTCAGAAACTGACTTAAAGAGTATTATTATCTAGTCATTTTATGGGATAAATTGAAATATATATTATGATGAAAAATATAACAAATAATCAAATATAATTACTGTTAATTAAAGTAATTATAGTGTTTAACTTTTTTCTTTTATAAATTATAGTGCTTGCAGAAGATGCAATTAAGGCTGCTTTGTCAGATTACAGAATAAAACAAAAGCAAAATTTGACTAATGAAAAAAACAAAAATGAAGCATGATTCTTACCTATGGCAACTAATAGTTAAAAAAATTAGGACTATGTAATATGTTATTTTAACTTTTTAGTAGTCACTAATACTTAAACACTTGATACTTAGGAGTTCTTGCAAGCTATAAACTATGACCAAAATGAAAGAGTATATTGTACGTTATACCTGAAATTTTATGTAGAAATACTTTGCTGTGCATTATTTTCTTCTAAGAAAGAGAATAAATATATTTAACTAAAGAACTTTATTTTTCAATTAAAGTCATTACTTCTGATTCATCAATTCATTTTATGAAATATCAATTTCATTATTGCCAAACTTTATATTCATTATCTTATTTTGACATCATTTGACTTTTGGCTTTTAAATTCGAACCAATTACGCATTTGATTAATTCAACGAAACGCTTTCTTAGAATGCAGTTATTGTAATTCATTTCTAAGAATAACATACGAACATTTCAAGCAATGCATCGTCGTAATATACATTTTTGTTGGCGTGAATGCGCATCTTAAATGAAGTATTTTGATGACAATTTAAACCGTTGAAAGAAACGTTTCTGTTTGTACTTGTTTTTACGCGAATCCATTACGCCATCAACAACGATGTGGTAACGTAATCAAGTAGTTAGTAGAGGGGAGGCAAGAAGAGATACTTTTTATCAATAAACATTCCTCTTTCGATGCTCGTCGTTACACAGAACTCTGTAACAATTTTAATCCTACTTTTAACTTCCATTGTAAATATTTATTAATGTAAAAATGGACTTTTTCTATTTATCATACGATATATCACGCGATAAGAAATTTAAAATTCAATAATTGTATTTTATGATGACGTCCGAGCAAAACCATATTTTCATAATGAATAAACGCATTGATTAAAATTGTCAGTGATTCAGGACATCCTGTCGTATCTATCCTTTGATATTCTCGTGAAAATATCTGAAAAAATATCTGTACTATACGCGATTAGCGCGGAATGAAAACTGTTCGTAGCTGCAGAGACATTGTAGTTTCCTCATAGCCGTGATACCCGATCAAATATTTACTCGCATTTCTGTATCTTTATCCATATAGTGGAATTACATACATTTACGACCAACGATTTCCACGAATAAGATTTCCATTCAGATGATTAAAATGGATACCATTCGACGTGTGCATGTGAATCGAAGAAGTGCAGCCGGATCGGTGACTGGTGCATCCCTCTTATAATAACTGTCATCGCAATACCAATTGATGCTTAATAAGAACAAATATAGACTGGCTCGTCTGTAGTTACTGCTGTCAATTGCGCGTTTCAAGTTAATTCGCAAGGGGGAACAATTAGCTCGTTAATTCGTTATTTTACATTGTCTACGACTTTTCACAACCGCCTAGAGTCGTCGCATATCCAATCGAGAGATTCTTTCCTTATCTTTGCACGATACGCCATGCTTCTCGCCTTTCCTGTTGTTTCGCGAACCGACAGATCGAACTATTGCATTCAGCGAAGTCGATAAGCATTTGTAACGCCCAACGATGTTTTTCGACTTATTCGGGCCAACTATAGAACGTGCAATTATACGATCTAATTATATAATCGGAGACCCAAAGTATAGGTATCGTTCACTATTGGAAATGTCTGAAACCTGCTTATTGGATTTTAATAGAATTAGTACAGATCTCTCGCTCGTACGACGAATACATCAAAACACGTACATCGTCACGCATGTGTTCTATATAACGTGTGATAAAAATGAAGTGTGCGTGTTTGTGTACACGAAAAAGTAGAACAGACGGTTCGATTAAAATACTTCTTTGAGGGCAGAGCAAGGTATATATTTGAAGAGATCATTTCTGTAAGGTCGCGAGTAATCGAATTCAGTAATGGCGGGCATAATTTTAGTTAAAAAATATAGCAGTTAACAAACGTTACATGACACAATAACAATAGAATGTACAGTGAGCATAAATTATAATTTGAACAGCTGTAGATAATAAAATCGTGTTCGGCAGCGTTCAACGTCCTTGATATTTTCACTTTTCAAGGAAGAATATGACTAGTGCCCGCTGAGGTGATTGTGTCATGCGCGCGCTATCACAAACATTTCGTTCTAATTTCCCGAACAGTCATCATCAAATGTACGCACAATGGCTTCTCTGACAAACACACGATGCCAGCAGTTTGCGATACGACTGAAACGATAGAGTTTCGCTGCTCCATAAAACCAGTTGTCACTGCTGCTGACAAATCTTTACGTACATTTCTCAGTCAATATTCATTTCGTAATATTCTTGAGTATCAAATTTAAATTTCAATTAACATCTTAACGATGAATCGATTTCGTTTACAGATTACGATACGTAACACGACGTTAGATTACTCGAATCTAAAGTTATAAATATAAAGATACCGTTAAATGAATAAATTTTTATAACGAGATCGCTTAAACGAGTAGGTTGCGAAGGTTCCACGAAACAATATGTAGGGAACGCGTCGGAAGGTATCGACGATTAATGGATTTTGAAGAGGTGAGTAAACTCGCCGATGAGTCGCCACGAAATTTACTTTTCCGCGATAAGCCGAAAGGCGAGGTCCCCCGGTCGCAAACAATTTTTCATGATCTTTACTCAATATCGGGCACGAGGCTTATCGGTTCCCCGAGCTTGTTTTTGCCACCTCGATTTCTCTATTCCCGAACTGGGACGCGGCCGCGCGCGACAAGATATTAAATTCGCGTAACGTTCGCGCGACGGAGGACATAAAATCCTACGTTCGTTCACAGCGGCGTCCCTACTCCGGCCATTGTGCGGCGGTTGTAAATTTTCCATTCCCTTATACCTCGGGCTCGTCCTCTTTCTTCAACCACGTTGACGCGGCCCGCAAAAGGTATAACAGGCGCGCCAGAGGGCTTCCCTTGACGGGAGAAAGAAGAGGCGAACGGAGAGAACGTGTGTAGAGCCCGTTTGGAGGGAAAAAAAAGAAAAGAGTCGGAGAGGGAATTGACGGAACAACACCGGTGGAAAGACTGAAACGGGAGGACGACGTGGACATATGGTGGGAGACAGGATGAAGTAGTGGTAAACGGCCCTGCGTGATACACAGCTGATCAGTCGTTCCGCGACGGACGAATTGTTTTGGTGTCTCCGTCCCGTCCCGGGCTATTTTTTTCGAGGTTGTGAAATCGAGCCGCTGCTCCGTCGGAATATGACAGTGAATCGTGCGTAAAAGTACCCGTATACATGCCATTGTTTACGTGCTCTATGCAATTTGACGGTGTATCGAAAGCAAGAGGTAACGGAGGAGGTGTAACCCCAGTGAGACTGTTCGTAACATCGGCGCACTGCGGGTTGCCGTTGGTGGCGTCAGGTCAATTGCATCGCAGATATTTCCCACTTTTTCGAAGGAAATCGTTTACGCGAGCAGGGTCTATGACCGGTTCACGAGGCTCGCCTTATCAGAGAAACAGAAAAAGCATCGGCGTAGGTGTTACCGCCAGCATCAGATTGAAATTGATGAAGTCCGAGGCAGGAATCGGAGAGGAAGACACGACCGCTGATTCTGCAGTTTATGAACATTGATATTGGTGTACCTGTAGGCCGCAATATATTATAGTATTTATTCCGTGTTAGAATTCGGTGCGCTATCGGCTCTGTCCGTTTCTCTGTCCCTCTTTCTCTTCATTATCTGTTATTTCGTTCCGCATTTTTAATTAGCCTCCGTGTGCTGGCGGCGATACGCACAGTGGTCGCGCCGTTAGATTTTCTTTCATCGCAGCGAACCAGCGGATTGGTTTCGCTTTTCCTTTGTATAATTACGCACAGATATATGCGCGTGTGTGTATGCGCGCGCGCGCCACTGACGGGAAACAGAAAAGGTCGATGACAATGCAACGAGTCCAAGATCAAGACAATGGAATTAACATCAAATTCGGTGCTAGTAAAAACAAAAAGGGAAGTTACACGCTCGTATCGCAGCTTAGCGAGAACGAAAAGAAAAGTAATTTCAATGGGACCAACGAACAAGGTAAAACATTCACTTTGCGTATGCACTTTTAGCTTTTCCTTTGTTTTTTTTCTTTTTTACGGAATCAAAGTTTTCTCTGTTTAGTGCCCAATTGAAAAACGCAAGAAACGCGGTGATTTTCATAAATGTTTCACATAATTACTTTTTATTTTAATAGTATGTTGCATGATGACCATTAAAACTAATTCTCTTATGGTAAATTCAAATAATAAGTTTTTTGCTGTTTATTTTTTTTGAGGGTTGTAACATCTTTAGGGTGGCAGTAGAAAATGTTCTCATTCAAAATTGTTTGAAAGATAAATCTGATGTTAAGCCTGTAAACAGTTCTTTCTTATTTTTGTTCTCTTATTTCATAAAGTATTTATTCAAGCAATTAGTATAGAGTCTCTAAGTGTGATAGTAAGTACTTGTAGATAAATATAGCATCAATGTTTGCTTTCCTTTTTAGTCAAAAATGTAACAGCTGAAGAAGACCTAGTCCCACCAGATGGGGGATGGGGCTGGCTTGTACTTTTAGCATCTGTTATGGTCAATCTACTTATCCCAGGAACTGTGAAATCTTTTGGTGTTTTATTTGTTGAATTTCTTGAAGTTTTTGATGCATCACCTGCTGCAGCTGCCTGGATACCAGCATTATGTTATTTTCTCTACAGTTCACTTGGTAAGGCATCATCTTTTAAATGATACTATGAAAATATAAATAAGTTTGTCTTTATTTTGTTAAGAAATTGATATTGTAAATAAAAAAAATTAATTTTGATTGCAGGACCTCTATCCAGCATATTATCAGTCAAATATTCTTATCGAACAGTAACTTTAATAGGAGGGACATTTGCTGCAGTAGGAATGATGTTAAGTTATTTTGCAAACTCTGTGGCCTTCTTGTGTGTCAGGTAATTATTATTATCTTACTAATTATGTTAAAGTATATTGTCATTATGTATTATTTTAAAGATAATTAATATTGTTCATTCAATTTTTCAGTTATGGAGTACTGGTAGGAATTGGAGCAGGTTTGGCTTTCCCTCCGACTGTATATATAGTGACTTCATACTTTGTACGACTGCGTGGGCTTGCAAATGGACTCTGCATATCTGGTAGTGCATTAGGTTCGATATTTCTTCCACCCATCCTAGGAATTCTTCTTCGAGAATATGGTTATAGGTACGTTTTTTAACTCTATTTATAAACAACAGGTATGGCTTTATTATTTTGATAAAAGTTTAATGTACATGTGATCATCAAAGATCATAAAGCAAAAATCTATCGTAATCAATTAAAATGGAAAATTAAATCTATTTATTCTGCTAAAACACATACTTGTTTGATAGTTTTTTATTTATTCAGCTAATACAGCAGTATATAATTTTCTTTATCATCTTTTAAGTATACTTATAATTCATTTATTTTATTTATTTAAATAATATAATCAGCTCTAAAATGTGCTTTAACACGTTCGTTTTAATTTTGACAAAATTTAACGTATCTGTGATTTGTGAGCTTGATTTGCCCAACATTTATATAACTTTTGACACTGTGACTGTGTCATTAAAAAAGAGAAAAAAGGAGATAAAAGAAAGACACGAGATGTTTGTGTATTATTACGTGCATATTCTCGTGAAAATCTGTAAATAAAGTGTTATTGTCGTAGAAAGTTCGTATATATTTTGTGAAGATTACTTTCGGTGAGTATTTTTATATATCATTATTACAATTATTTAAATATGACGGTGAACGATCATGCATGTGTATAGCTCTTTTCACGGGACGTTCAGATCGACCACGCGCGTGGATTTGTGTACACAACGTTATTGCATATCTCTCAGCGAAATTTGCAGCTGCTGTAGCTGTTTTATAGCCTGTTTATCAAACGTGTCATTATTAAACGATAGTGAAAATCTAATCGTTCAACACGTTCATGGTAATGTATATACACGTAGAAAAGAATAACTGTTGTTTGCCGAAAAGAGATACAATTATGATCGATTAATGTTATTTTTAAGAAGTACAGAAATTATTCTGTATGTACTAATACGAAGTCCGCATGTGAAAATGGCACTTGACTATCATCCGACGTGGTTTAGGTAAGAATCATATATTCCGTATATGTGTTGTGTATGTATAAAATTTCTGCTTCGTGTCCTCGTATGTTCTTTAATGGTCTCTACCTATCATATTTTCTAATTTGTAAATCAAATTTCCACGTGTCTAATATATTTTAGCGATTGATTTTATAATTAGACGCAACCTCTCTGACAATGAGACTACGATGAAAAAGGGACGGAATAGACCTGGACCAGTATCGTACGTCTTATTGTTGCAACTTTCCTCCATGATGATAAAGGCGAGTTCCTTGGCCGGGCGGTTATTTAAAGACCCGAGTGCGTGAAATTGCGATTCACTTTAGACACTTATCACCGGTGCCATGGTACGATACCGCCTGTTCTCGTTTGTCGCAGTCAAACTATTCGAATTCTGGTAACATCCTTTAGTGTATGTATGTATGTATGTGTATGAAGTGTAACTCATTTTCTTCGAAATACATGGTACATATGTCCTTCGCAGTAAGGAAGATAACAGAGATTTTTTGCCTTTTTTACTTATGAACAAATCGTTCGTTTTACAATCGGGAAAAACCAATCGAATAGTCAGGGAGGAAGGAATTACACTTGCGTCTCTATTGTTGCGTGTACGTATGTAATAATCGCGTCCGTGCAAGAACCACGGAAACATACGGCTTTACGTTCAAAATACTTGCACATTTCAAACATGTGCGCATTATACGCGGTAAACGCGTGACATTCACGTGTTTGGAGTTAACGTGTCGTAAATGTAAAAAATGGAATTAAGATAACTCGCAACTTTTATCCATTCCGTATCGTTTATTCATAACTGTGATAAGTGTAGTATAACATTATTTGTTAGTTTAGGAAGAAATTATTTTTATACATTTTTTCTTCCTACTATGTTTTATCTTTTAGTTTATTAACAATAAGAATGTCATAGATTGAACTATTTTTTTCTTCATTTTGGTTTCATGAATATGCTTTGTGTGTATATATATATACACGCACAGATATATATTATTATATATACACATGTATATTCATACATCGGTAATACGATGTCGTTCAACATTGCAAACATGTGAGTAGACGTTGTTTCTTTTTATCGAACCACATTAACGAGCCTATATAGGTTTAAATTTGTTAATAAATTACGCTGCACCAAATGTAAGTCTTAACACATGCATTTCGCGTGTAGATACTTTCCTTTCATTTCTTTATCTAGCATCATTTTATTTTCTCAAAGTTTTCCTTTGCAGCGGTGCACAAGGCAGCAACGCATTGTGTCGAAAAGTCACATATTGCGCCACGAGAACTATTACGGTTAATCAAGTTGACTGTAGATTTAACGCGTGTACAGAATCGAAAATTCTAATTCCTGCCGAATGCAAATGTGGAATATCGTAATGCGTAACAAGTCTCGAAACGTAAACACACTTTTCATATATCCTACATATGTATAGTATAGATATATACAACTACAACGTTAGATACAAGATAGACCGTTTCCGCCCGTCTAAGCGTTCCTTTTATTTTTTCTTTTGTTGCAGAAGAATGTGTTCCACGGATGAAGAGAGGGACAAAATGCGATTTCGAAGAAGATGAACTTCTATCGGACCGCAGAATATTGTACGCGATCTGAAACGCACGCTAAAAATATATCTTCTTTCCCGATCTATTTTAAAAGCGGGAAAGGGACACTCTGTGTTTCGTTTGATAGTATTTTTTTCTTGGTTCTATCTTCTGTTTGAAAGCAGTTTTCGTTGATTCTTTTTTTCTTATTAAGTTTAACGCTGATTTGAGATTGAGTTGTAACGTTTTGCATGAAATTGATCTCGTGCTCCCTCTCTCTTAATCTAAAAGAGGAGGGGAAAAGAAAAAGAAAAGTTTCAGGTTGACGCACAAACCGAGTATGTCATAGTCTGCCTTATCTGGAAAGCAAGCTTACAGCGCAGACTATGAAACATTCGTGTAATACCCTATAAAGTTTCAATTAAATGTGATTAATATTAAGCATTTTTTAATGTATAAGGCTTGGCCTGTCTGTGGCACTAAGCAGCTATTTATATAATATGCATAATCTGTTTTTGATAAGATTATGTTAATGTAAAAATGAAGAGTATGTTATGACTGTTGATTATCAAAGATTCTGATAAACGAAATCTTTAACAGTATTAACAAAGTGTACTTAAACGCTGCCGGTACTTTGTGATGTCAATCTTTGTATCTTTTTTTTTTATAATTTATACAGTACAAATTATACAGTATTTTATGTATAAAATTCAAATAATTTTGTAACCAAGACGTATGGATATTTTTACGTACAATGTAAAAAATAAAGCGTTTTCATAAACGCTTGCATTTATAATTATTTGAATTTTCATTTCATCGCATCATAAGTCATTATATTGGGAATCCTTATTTTTTTTCTGAAAGTAATCATCAGATATTTTTAGATATTTCCTCTTCCATTCCACATTTATGTTATTCATCTGATTAATAATTATTGTAACTAGAGCGACACGTTCATATAATCGCAAATCAAACGTTAAAAAGAAAGCATTACTTGCTAAAAAGAAGGTCATCATTTATGTAATTTACTTAACGAAGTGACGTCTTTTTTCCTCAACAGCCGTGGAATATCCCGATGGCGATATTGTAAGCTATAGTAATCCAACAGACGGATCGAATGAAAAACGCCTAAAGTTCATTTTGCTTTTTTACAGAGGTGCAGTATTAATAATGGGTGCTGTCACTTTGAATGTATGGGCGAGTGCTCTTTTGTACGAACCGGTGGAAAAGCACATGGTGCCAGCATCGTCGTCGAGCAAGTCGAACGACGCCGACCTGGAGGCTGAAGCCTCAGTCACGGTAGCTAGTCCCGAAGACGAAAACAATACGAATCACGTTGTTTCTGGCTCGAACGCAAACGAGAAGGCAGCCCCGATTGTACCAAAGAGCGCGTCCAGTGTCGCGTTAGAGTATTACAAGAACACGCCCGTTCAAGGTCGGACGAGAAAGATTAGCATGCCCACGGGACGGGAGATAACCGGCCAGATGCACAGTACGCCGGCACTGCACGCGGTACCGGAACGCGGCGGAGATTCTAGCAGGCTGTCGAGACGTCAAAAGTCGCCGTTCCAGTCGCCAAGCACGTCGTCGTTTAACTATATCAGCACGCCGTATCATGGAAGCACGCTTTCCGCTCTACACCCGGAAAGGGCGTCTACGTTGACCTTGAACGCGATATCGAGCACGTTCACGAGGAAGGGTGCTGAGGAAACAAACAAGAACGAGGAGAATGAGAGCAAGAATAAATTTTTCGATTTCAGTTTACTGAGGGATCCCATTTATTTGGTGATCTTGATCTCAAATTCAACGAACGCTGTCAGCTATACAAACTTCGTCATCCTGTTACCGGCGTACGCGATCTCGTTAGGCTTCGACAAGAACATGTCTTCCCTTCTACTTTCGATCGTGTCAATTTTAGACTTGATAGGGCGTATCGGTGGTTCCGCTCTCTCTGATGTGTCGATTATGCCAAAGCACTGGTACTTCGTTGGCGGGTTGTTCATCTCTGGTATCTCGTTGGCTTTACTTCCTATAGCCACAACCTACTCGATGTTATCTGTTTATTGCGGTGTTTTCGGTCTAGCATCAGGTATTTACGTCGGTATTACCGCGGTTATAATGGCCGATATGTTGGGAACTGAGAAACTGACCTCGTCTTATGGTATTTCTTTGTTTGTGAACGGGATCATACAGTTGGTTGGTCCACCCATTTGCGGTATTGTATTCGAACAAATTGGTAGTTACGGTCCCATCTTCAGCATCTTAGGAATCATTCTAGTAGTAGGCGCATCATTGTGGGGCTTTGTTCCGTTTATTAGAAGAAGACAAGACAACGCTGAGAAAGCGGGTCCAATAGAAAAGTTATAGTGTAGGCCACTAGTCAAAACATTCATAATGAATAACAATTCAACTTCATAATAAATAAGAGATTCATTTTACGATTATTGTAAAATATAATCTAACGTGTATCGCGATTATATATATATATATATAATATATATATAATATAATATATATATATATATATATATATATATATATATATATATATATATATATTATATTATATATATATTATATATATATATAATAACGAGAATGTAATTACGTAATACTGTGATGTTAGAATGAATGTTATGTGTGTATATATCACTAGCACTGTGATGATGATATATATATATATATATATATATATACACGATCAACGCACATATTTTCAGCTGGAATGATAAGGAAACAATTTTCGAAAGATATATTTTTAAGAAACACGAAAGTTTCTTCTCTCTCGTAAATTGGAAGTATCTTGCCTTACACTTGGAGAAAACATTTATTCTGTGAAAATAAGTTCTCATTGGTATTAAGGAAAATACACAGAATGTAATTAAATACTTAGTCTAAAGGCGCACTAATTATTGGTGCTATTGCAATTAAATATAAACAAAAGAAGAAAGGATGCAATAATATAATTTAGTGCACGTAAAATATACTTAGTGTATGTATAATTGTAAAAAGTAAATATTAAGTACTTGTGCACTTCTCTTAAAAAGAGGAATAAATATGCTGTAATTCCTACTGTTATATACACATAACTATTAAAAATAGGATCAGTCAATTTCGTTATCGATTCAATTTGTTTCTAATTCACCGAAAAATATGCCTTACAATTAGGATATAAGCACTTTGTAATTAATAACCTAAGTTTATATTATACAATATGTAAAATAAATAACAATACAAAATATGTATATTTCACTTGGAGAATCTTACACAGAAAATAAATAACTTATGGACACTATTAGAGTCATCAAAGAAATTATATAGATTTTAATGTTTATATTTCATATCTATTTTACTGAATACTACTTTCATATGTAGCATACTTGGATGAAAATATATCACTTATTAATACCAATTCTATTAGTATAAATAATAATGTAAAGACTAAATTATATCTTTTTCTTCATATGTTTATAATATGTAACAACAATATAATTTATTTCTTATCTTTAGATGGATCTGGTTTTTCACTTTCTGCAGAAGCGGGGGAATCTCGGAAATTGGGAAACTGTTCCCATGGAGCTGATAATTCAAATTTACGAAATTCCTGTGTTAATTCTAATGGTTCACATACAACTCTCTGTAATTCATCGTCATAGCGAACCTAAACAAAAAAAAATAATTTTTAATGTTGTACATTACTCAGAATTTTTTGTGCAAAATGCACAAAATAATACTTTGTGTGGAGTTGGTAAAGTTTAAAACTTTACCAACTTTATTACTATTACTATTAAAAACATATTATAAAATTACTTCTACATATCCACTAAGAGGAAAATCTTTCCTCAATGGATGGCCTTCAAAGCCATAATCTGTAAGAATTCTGCGAAGATCTGAATGGCCTTCAAAAAGTATACCAAACATATCCCAAATCTCTCGTTCATACCAATTGGCAGCACCATAAATTTCTTCTGCTGATGCTATAGGTGTCAATTCATCTGTATAAGTTTTTACCCTAATACGGGAATTAAAAGGTAATGAAAGGAGATTGTAGACAACCTAAAAATCAAAACATTTAAAGATAATATTATATAAATCATTGTATAATATTACATACTAATTTTAAAATATGATTTTACCTCAAATCGGTAAGGTCTAGAAGGGACATCTACCGCAGTTATATCGGATAATGAATTATATTGAGTGCAGTGATGACTTCTTAAAAATTCTAATGTTCCAATAATCCCTTCTGGACAAATTAATATTTCAAGTTCATCGCCAGCATTTATCTGAATTTTTTGAACATACTTAGGTAAACATGCGGAAATGTATGAAGCCTTATTTTTTAATTCTTCTAGATCTGTTTCAATTTTACGTATTGTTGCTGTTAAAAACAAAAATTTATGTAAGTATAAACATCACTGAAGAACACACTTCATACTCCAAGAAATTATTGCAATCTAGATAATGATTAGGAAAAGCATAACAGTAAAAAATTACTCTTTCTACCGATAAGCATAAATGATTATTAAATACATGATTAACAATTTTACATACGTCGCATCTCTGTTTTTTCTACTTCCGTCGTACTCGTTCGCATTGAAGGAAACAGTTTCGGATAACCTAATTAATTAAGTTTTATAATTTATTACATAATACACACAGAAGAGGTATAAGAGATCAAAGAATTATCAGGTGAATTTATTTACATTTTGGTGTTGCGATAGGTAGACTTCGCGAAAGCTTCCAACAGTTTTTTAATAACGATGTCATTTTTGTACGAATACTCAGCTCCTTTCAAACGAATCCACCAACACACAGAAGTACAACGTTTAAGCACTCTTATATAGATATGTGATGTCAGTACAAGCACATTCATGCTATCTATGTAGCACGTAAAGAATCAAAGGTGCTAAGAATAATTTTCTTATTTTATGCAATAAACATAAGTAATACAAAGTAAAAATTTGCTTAATTTTTAATTTTTTATATTTTATTAGAATTTACTTAGGTAACAAGTACAAATATAAGAAAGGGAATAGATGGCATTTGGGTTTATTATTTACATACATTAGTATATAATGTTACTTTTAAATATAAAAGTTACTCTATATCTCTTACATTATTTCTATAATGCATTATTGCACAAAATTAGAATGAAAATGATATATAACATTCATCAACTGCATATAATATTTTTTGAGGCACATTGTTGCTCAACTTTTTGCATTTCTACGAGTATAGTTGCTATAGCATGTCTTAGTTGATGAAATTTTGATAGAGATAGTTCAAATATCTGACGTCTTCCATTATTGAATGTCCATTCCATTATAATATGTGGTTCCAATACCCTATTCAGTATGCTAAAAGTTTCAAAATAATAAGTAAATAAGTTGAATTTACATCTATTAGTGCCACAAAGTTTGTAATTTATTGGATATATGAAATTACCTGGAAGAAATAGTAATATCGATATGCCATTTGCAAGATATTAAATGCGGATAAAATTTTATTTTCTGTATTAAACCAGATATCAACTCTGGTCGCTTTTGACCATATACAACTGTGGCTAGGTCATCAATACATTCTGAAGATAATCTGCGGGATTCAGATTATGTTCTTTTATAACAAGACATTCGACATACATTATAAAGAGATATTGAAACTGTACGAGAAACTAATAAAAATGCATACTTCAGTTCTTCTAATATTTGCTTGAACTCTGCAGGTTTGACGTTTTGAGACAATGTGCCTAAATGGATCTTTAGTATTGTAAAAATAACTGAGTAATATTCATCGATAGTGTCCTCCGATACATTATACTTTTGACTTATTCTATCTAATATTCCTTCTTCGATGTACTCTTGATTTATTGCCTTTACTGCAACTGTAAACAAACAGTAAGCAAATAATAAATTATGTGATAATTTTGTTAAAACACGAAATATGTAAAATATTGCGGTACTAGTATTATCTTTTGGAGATGGACTTACTTTGTATTAAAGGTCGAACAAATATTTTTTTTAATTCAGGAAATACTTTTGTTCTATTACCTAAAGCATACAAAAGTTGAGTTTGAAAACTTGACATATTTATTTAAGTAACAATGAATCGTAAAATTGGTTTATGACATTAAGCGTATTTACTAAACGCTTTCTTTTATAATATTCCGTAGTATAAAAGAATGGCACGTAATGCATTAGACTTATTGTCAGAATTTATCATTTGTTTTTGCTGTTTAATGCCATCTGGTAGAATATTAACATAGCAAACTTATTCTTGATATTGATTATTTTATGGATGTCGATAACATAGTTTTTTCCATTTTAAAAGACTTATTTTAATTTTGCAATTAAATTATTATCAGAATGTCGCGGAAGAAGTTAGGTATTGTATGAATTTTCAACTTTATTCTTGCTTAGAGAAAAAAGTATATACTTAAATATTTTAAAATAATGAATTGCATAAAATTTATTAATATTGAATGTAAGTGAAAGTGTATAACAACTGACCGTGTGGCCTAATGGATAAGGCGTCGGACTTCGGATCCGAAGATTGCAGGTTCGAGTCCTGTCACGGTCGTTAAACAATTATTTTTTTCCTTTTTATAGTAGTTTTTTATTTTGCAACGAAGTATACTACTTATGTTTAGACGTAAGTTTATAACATACTTAAATGTTAGTAACAGTAACTTGAGTTTATTTAAAGAAGTTAATATTTTAAATGCTAATATATATGTATACTTTACCATGGTTTAAATGTATACACTTTTACGGTAATTTTTATAATCTATAAACAATTGGAAACGAATTATAGAATTTTTATCTAGCAATATTAAGTAAAAAGATAGACAGTTATATTACATAGAAAAAAATACTAAAAATTTTTCCTTCGAGCCGGATTTGAACCAGCGACCTATGGATGTCCGATTTAGAGAAAAGCCAACTACAGTCCACCGCTCTACCAACTGAGCTATCGAAGGTACTTGATTTTCGTTGACGGCTGAAGCCAAGACAAGGTCTATTATGATACAATTTTTAATAAGCTTGTTTATATTTAATTGTTTATATATATTATATTTTGTAATCGACGTTTTCCTAACAGTTTAATATCGCAGAAAAAATTAAGTGTAAGGTTTAATTTCAGTGATATGAGATAGGTCGGAAAGGAGCATTTGAAGTACATGAATTAAGAACATATACGAACTTACATATCTACCTATGTTTTGTTACAATTATCATTTACGTACATGGCCATTTTAACGCCTCAGTGATCTAAAAATATGAAAATCCTTGTCAATTAAATAAATGGTCAATAAGCATGAGTGTGAATGTTAATTTAATTACCATAGTCAATTAGCAAATTGCCGCTTCGTTGAAAAAAGTGATAACCTACGATAATACATTGAAAACAGTTTCTATATCACTGAAAAACAGTCGTTGGTTGGTGCTTTGATAATTGCTTGATTATCGCGCTACTAGCTATTAATTACAAGCAAGAAATCGTAACAGATTTTTTGAAATTATTTTTCTATTGTTAATGAAGAAAATATTTAATGAAAAAATCCTTTTAATACAATTATGTATCGATTCTTTATTTTTTAACGGCGAAATCTCTTTGGGTGTGCCGTTTCTTTAATCAGAACATAGTAAATTTATCTTGACAAGACCACACCTATGTATCAGTTGTATTTTAGATTCTTTCATCCAATTTCATTTCATCTATTCATTTAGGTAAGAAGACAGTATAGTTTTCTGGTAGCGATTATTTCTCGATGCTATATTTATTTTCATACATTAACATTGATAAAAATTCACGTCTGTAATATAATTTTATAATTAATTAAAGTCCGGTGAAGGGATTTGAAACAATATAATATTTTCTTATAGTGACTCTTAATCGAAGAAGACTATAAGGAGAATATATCAATATTATAGTAGACATAGTATTTCTTAGAAGTAAATATTCGATATTGCTCTGACGGAACCTAGAAATTTGTACGAAGTATAATTTACTAAATTATAGTTAGTAGCACGATAAAAAATAAAACCTCAGTAAGTAAACTGTAACTGAACTGTAATTAACTTCAAACCTGTTAAACGTTAACTGACGTAATAAGGATGTATCGCAACAGCGAAGGTTAAATGAGGTTAGAAATTGGTATCGAAACTTGTAACGTTCTTACAAATATACTTCTCAATTCAATTTCTTATTCGCTATTTAAGGGTATCTCGAAAATCGACGGCATTTTCGTTCAGAGCTGCATAATTTATTCGTAAATGATCGTGACCCTTCGACAATGACAGTAGTAGGAACGAAATGCGTGTCGCTATCCGCCGGCTGACGCCGACAGGCGGACACACCGTATTTCTACTGTACGGGTCGGGACGAACGGATAATTTCTTCCAGATCACGCTAACTACAATGAACGGTTCCGAAGCGAATGGAGTGGAAGAATGGGGAAAGAATGGACGAGACAGGGGACATTAGAAGAACGCAGACGCAGGTCTATTCGTGACGGCAGAGTCGGGATGTGCGCTTGCGCGGGTTGCGATCGGGTTCTTGGACGAGAAAGAGGGTGCGAACTAAGAGAAAAGGGAATGGAGCTGGTAAGAATAGAGTGAAAGACCGATTCGCGTGACACGAAAAGACTAGAGTGGAAACATGGGGAATAAAGAAAATACGTTAAAGCAAATATATATATATATGTACATTACAGACACATGGAAAAATGATGAGAAAAATGGAACAAAAACATAGAATACGATGAAACATAATAAATATAAAGAGTAACGGGTTATTAACAAAACAGATTTGGTAAGAATAAAATGTCAGAAGATTACAATTAGAAAATGAAATATCATGACGCGAAACGGGAGAGACGCGGTTGAATAAGGGGTGGAAATGAGAGAGAGCGACAGAATGAAACGCTACGGTATATACGTAGATGGAAAGGGACAGCGATCGTGGAACGTTACAAGGGGTAGTAGTGGGGATAGAAGAGGACAAGCAAGAAAGGTGGCGCTTTCGGGCAGTCTGGCGTCGTCGGCCGACGGGTGTACACTGAGGGTGTGTTTGGTCGTGACTTTCTTTTGTTTCCTCGTACTCGCGGCCGTTTGAATCACGACGTCGTTCGTTTGCCTTTACATCGTTCGCGATAGCCGTCCTATCAGTGTCGTATATAAGTTTCTAACTGTAATACAACGGTATCAAGCGAGAACTGGTTATGCCGGTCGATGAGCTTTTGTGAGTGGTGCCTGTGGAAATCGTATGCGAACGACCGCCGGTTGGGGCTACGGGATAGTAAGGTAACGTTTCAGCACGAAAGAGTACATTTTCGAGTCGTTCGACATGGACTGCTGTCCAGGCTGGTAGCGAATCGATTTTCACCAAGAGTGAAGCGGGAGTTGTGTGTGAGAGAGAGAAAGGGAGAGAGAGAGAGAGAGAGAGAGAGAGAGAGAGAGCGAGGATGTATGATCAAGAGAGAGAGAGAGAGAGAGAGAGAGAGAGAGGGAAGGTAACAGAGCCAAAATATGTCTTTTCATCTTTTAATTGATTTTTGATTTCTTGCATTTGTTTTATTTATTACATTTTGTGTAAACTGTCCTATGTATGTTTTAAGTATATACATTGGATTATATTTCCTTTCGATTTGTATTTTCTTGTCACTATTTTAGTCTTTCGGTCTTCCTCTTTTCCATTTTGGAAATTTACTCGTTAAAACGTGCACGTGTATTTCGGGTAAATGCCCCTGTGAATACGACTCGTGACAAAAGGACATGAACCTTTCATCGAAACCTTGGAACACGTTCCGGTGTAGTACCGCATCGACGACATTACCCTACATTGATTCACCGAAAGGAACTCTCAATTATTAGAAGATTCTCGATCGAAATTGCGAAGCTGATGTTCGGTTAATCGCCGCAGAACGATATTCTGCAATTTGTTGTAAACGTTTTTCTCGGTTTAGAAGGTAGAACAAATGTAGGAGTGGTTGAATAATTCTAGCCAAAAACGAGCCTTCGTGGTAGATCAATTTCAGCCATTGTACTTTGTTGCACAGAAGCCGCGGAGACTCGCCCTCGTATCTTCGAGAAAACAATTGATCTTCAAATGGGAGTGGATTCCTGTTTACTCGATCGAGTGCGACATATTGCAAAAAGGAAATGGTGAACCGAACGAGATGCTATCTCGGAGGACGATTGAGAGGATTATTACCACGAGGACGGGCGCGACGTTTAGCGACCTCTGCGTACCAGTGTAAAAGTAATAATCGCTTTAAATTCGCCCTAAATGAATTAGAAACCGTTGACTGTTCGAACGAAGGTGATGCGTTTCGTGTAACGAGATACTCTGTGTGCAAACGGTGTATCGTGTGTCGACACCACGGCGGGATTACACGGACGGTAATTGGACGGAATTTTCGTTCTGGTGTGGTTCACGTCTCTGACCCTCTTCCGCCCTCCGATTCTCCCCCGGTCGATAGACTCGACTCCGTCGTTGGGTTTACTCTCTTTCGTTTTCTCTCGCTTCTTCTTCCTCACGCGGCCAGTGAAAAAGACGAAGACGAAAGCGAAGCTACGACGTACGGGGTACGCGCGGGCAAGGCACGAAAATCGTACGATCGCGATTATATGTATATGTGTAGAACGGGGCACACGGCGGCTTTCCGCTACGTTTTCCGATCGATATCGCGGTCACAAAGTGTTCGCGAAACATCGGCAATGTGATGACAAACAAAGTGGTTGTGAAAAATTGTTTGCGATGACAATTTAGCCGTTTATTTCGGCAAGTTTGTTACAAGATGGGCGAAAGAAAGCGAGGAGGGAAGTATAGGAGGATTTACGCGACCCGAATTAATCTGTGTAAAGAACAGCCAGTGGAGATACGATTCCCGAAAGGGAACAACTTCTTTGCTTTGACGGTAGCTTTTGACGGATTGAGGCCCCCTTCAGGCTTGTAATAGTAACTATAATAATTAGATTTTTATCTAATTAATTGTAGAATAAAATCTACTAGTTTTCCTTTTCTTAAATTCAAAAAATATGGCGTAGCACTTTGATGTTGAACAAAGTAGCAGACGCTTCTTCGCTTCTTCTTTTCACATTCGAATGGAAACGTTGAGCGGTAATGCACACAAATGAGTAAATTGATAACTGTCATAGATTGAATTAGCCAACCTGTACGGGTAGGAACTGTGATGCAAATTACTTCACGTCTGGTCATTAAGCTTCTCACGGCTGAAACGGAATAACGTTTTCTGTCCTATCGTTTAGTTTGCTTTTACCGACAAATTGATAACGAAAACTTGGTTTCGTTCTCGTCGCGACGAATTAGCTCCTTTTTATTCTCGAGCTATCATTTTTTTTACCGTGGTCGTAATAATAGTTTAGAAATCCCGCGGTAAGAAGATAAAGTAGCAGGAGATAATGAGTAAAGTTGGACAAACGGGAAACTCTGTAGGGAGCAGCGAAAGAGGTCGTAGGATCAGAGTTTTCACAATGTCCCTATTCGTGAATCCATAATGATTAGCTTCTCGAAAAATCTACCTACCTTAGATTTTTTGATAAGACTAGATTAAGTTCTTAGGAAGGTTGTCTCTAATTTTTCAATTGTTTGCGTCTTGTTTCCAGTGCTGTTCTTATAAATTAAGGGAATGAACATTCAAAGTATAAATATATGGCATTATATTTATATAAAGGGTAGCACAGAATAAAATAAAATAAAATGGAAATTAGGCTTCAATATGTTTGGGAATATTATTTTTTGTTTAGAATCCACCCGTATGTTTCCCGAAATAGGTTAAAAACCTATAGTAAGGTTCAGTCAACCCGTCTGTTGGCGCTTATTACCAGTAACGTCCTAATTCTCACGCCTACGAAATTTAGTGAGAATAATAACTCTAGTCGAATTCGCTAAAATTAAGATCTGTTGTTCGCATTGAATCGGCGTCCATGATTTCTGTTTTTCTCTTCGGGCCTGTATAGATTAACTTCGGTAACGGTTTACATGACTTTCGTTTGATGCGATTAAATCCTGCATACATGTGTGATCAACGTGCTGCAACAAGTAATCTCCTAAGGCCTTTGTAGTGCTTCGAGATTATACGGTTAGGTGTAGGTGAATTGGTCGTATTTCAGAATCTCTTTAATATTATATCTCGTTGGTTGTAAGTACGGTTGCAAGGATTTTCTTCCGGGCAAACAGATAAACTGTTTAAACGTGATAACCGTTGTTTAATTTACAGACTAATTCCGTTCCATTAAGTAAAAGCTATTAAAATCGCAGTCTAAGAGCTTAATAGGTTAATATTTATATTGGGTGATTCATTTATTGGAACCTATTTATCGTGGAATTTGATCTTGAATAGATATGGTATGAGGTAGCGAAAAGTTTTGTTCAAGGAATCCCCTTTTTCCTGAAAATTATTCTATTACGTAAAATATATTTTGTAGATGATACTGAACTGTTCTGTTTCAAATGCATCACCTTATACAGAAATAATCGCAGCGATAAAAATGCATCACAGGAAACAATTAGGAATTCTTTCTCGTGGCGGGTTATAAAGAATGCACTAATTAATAGCAACGCAATTATTACTATACGTCCAATTCACACGAACACTTTTATATTAAACGCTGTATATTAAGTTTCGACGAGAAAAGATGATTGTTCAATTATTTTTTCAATGCGAATAGAAATGAACTAATAATATTGAACGGAAAAGTGGGAAGAGAAAGAAATTAGTCGCACTATAATCTTTAATTATCTTAAAACATGATAACCAGATAATGCATGACCATATGTTCTTCTGAATAGGTCTAATCGTCGGACTTCTTCCTAATTTATCGCTTTACAAATAAGCAGATTTCTTACCCATAGTGTCCCCTCTAATTTCTACACATTTTCCGCTTGCATTTTACGTTTAATAACATAACAATCGATTTACGTAACGAAATTAAATTGAATTTCGAATTTCCTCTGCCTATCGTTGGAACGTACCGGAAAAGGAAGGTGTTACTTCGTTCCCTATAAACAATAAACTTTCTTGTACGTTTCGTGACGCACGCGGTGAAATGCGTCCGCCTTCGAAGATGCGCACGATCGTCTTTTTACTTGCGTTGTGCAACAAATATGGACACAGATGCAATCTGCGGCCATCGGATGGTGCTGTGTAGAAGGCTCCTGCTAGTGAAACGAGCAATAAAGGATATTCGATCGAATTTGTTGATATTCTGGAGCAATTTCAAAGCAGTTTGCATATAATAGATAATTTAGGTTAGACTAGGTTGTTTGTTCTTCCAATAAATTCAATTTAGATTTAACAGCTTTTTATAGGGGAGTAAAATAGCGAGGAAGTCAATAAATAAATTTCTATTCGTTAAGCTTTTTATTACAGCTCACTCGTATTGATTTTTTTTTAGAATACAGCATAAAGACAATAGCCTCTAAAAAAAAATTGAAAGCTTCCATTTTTATTATTGTGCAGGTTTTGAAGGCAATCGAAATCTGTGCTTCTACGAAACTCGTTTGTACGTCGTTTTATAAAATAAGGAAAAAGCAGTAAGAAGTGAATTTGGAAAATAAATTCAATGAAAGATTGTCGTTCCGTGTAATCGAAAGAGAAAGGTGCAATTAGAGCAATTACAAGCGTCTCGTGTTCGGCGTTACTTGGTAGCCGTCGCGTTTCGGCGTCGGTTTGTCTGGTTCGTCTGGCTCGTTCCTTACCTCGACAACCCTCGATGTCGTGGGGTGAAGACCCTGCACGTCTAGCCGGAGCCTCCCGTGCATTTCGTATTTATTATTTATACGCTGGCAAGTGTCTACATCCGGTAGGATGCGCCGCGCGGGAGATCCCACTTCGTTAAAAGTATCGCGTCGTGCTCTCCGACGCGAAATTACACGATTAGGGGGCTTCCCATCGCGCCCGGGCCTTTCAAAGTGAACAATTAAATCCGATATTCGACCACACGCTCTGCTTACTTCTTTTCCATTACGCGCAAATAATCTAGGCGGGAGAAAATAAAAGTTTCCAGGAATAGATGCCCCCTCTGCTAATAAGATTGATGATATTTTTGAAAAAAATCTGAGACCCTGGAAAATTAGTAAATGGAAGGTTACTCGATTCGTGATAAATTGGGAGATATAACTATCGATTGGTAGGATAGTATACATATACCGTTTCCGTTATATCAAGTTTCTAAATGTGTAATGCGATAAATTAGGGACAGAGAAAGACTAGGGACAAGAAAGGTGATTTTGCACATTCGTGGCTTCGGTATAGAAGAATATTAAATTAGTGTCCGTAGCTAATAATCTTCGGTTAGTATTTTTAAATTTATGGTCTCAATATTCTTGTTACTTCATGATATGTCGTATTACTATGTTGGCTCGTTTCTCAGTTCCACATACGGCTCTTGTGTTATTATAAAGAACTCCAGATCTCATTTAAATATCGCACCTTATTATTCTACTTACGTCCAAGCTTTGATTCAAGATTTAATCAATACACAAAGGCAACACTTTTCTGTACTCTTCCCCAAGAGTAGTTCACGAATACCGATGACTGTTTTGTAATCTAGATTTACATTGTTTCAATTATTCAATTCCAGCTTCATTCTCCAATACAGAATTAGAATATTCACGATATTATAAACGGCCCACGCGAAGTACATTCTAACGATGATTATCATTCTCTTCTTACCAGGTAAAAGCATGTAATCCTATAGTACATTATGTGATTTGAAACGTGATATCCCTTTATCTACATTTTTCAACCTTTATTGTACATTTTTATCGGGCGATTGTTGCAATTCTCTTATTATTAGATAGCTTATTTAACCCTTTATAACGTCATATCATTTTGATATTAATACCTCTCTCCATCTAGATTTTTTACCTTCTCATTATTGAAAGAATTGACCACCTGTAAATTATTCTTACAAGCGAACAAAATTAAATGGCTTAACAAAGATATCGAGAATGGTGGATATGATTCTCCTTCACCGTGCAACACACCTGTGTTATACACTTATTCGATAAAGTAGAAGGTATGTTTAAAATTCATAAATTCGTTCGCATCTCTATTATGTAACTTGTTCGCAGATAGGTTGGTCTCGTCGACGCATGGATTAAAAAGGCAGAGTGCGTTGGATTTGCATTTTTATCAGGAACCTTGGCAGTTGTATGGTGGTGTCGTGTCGCATGTTCAAATGAATAATGAAACACGCTGCTGTCTGTGACCGAAGGAATTATTTATACCGGTATTTATGTCTGAATTACAACTATTTATGCGGGTATTCGTCTGTTCTGTGTTTCGATCATTATTTATACGATCGGGGCTACAGAGAGTACCCCGCGCATAATGTAGAGCAATAAAGTTCACAAGGAATACGATATCTTTGTAAATATGGCATTGTGCGAAAAATTGTAGCATTCTTCTGTCATTTTGAACGTGAATGAATTGCGTGCTTATATAATTGCTCGGTTTTCCGAGATATAACTAATGGAATTAGTTCGTATTATAACTTATAATTGATCAATTTTCCGTACAAATTAGTTTTGTGTATATACCTGTAGTTAAAAATAAGGAGAAAGTCGCGTATAAATGTAAGTCCAGGAGTCATAATTTTATAACTAAGCTCTAACGAGAAAAATGATGATGGTTTTTGATATAGTATACAGCATGTATGACTGAAAGAAAGGAAGAACTTAAATTTTAATAGAAAATTCTCGTGTTACTTTCACGCGGGCATACAGGATATTACTAACCAGAACAATGGGAACAAAGTTAGATGCATTTTTATCGATACAAATCTCTGATCTCTCTTTTCGCGTGAGAGACAATGCGAGTTCCCAAATGGGAATTTCGTTGTTATTAAAACATTAGTGTAATTGCGATTCGCGAAGCTGCTCCCGTCTTCTCAGAGACTTTCATTCTATGCCTCGAAGGTATATTCATCGAGAAAGCACTCCGGAGGGTTCTTGGCGAAATACGGTTTGCCGAGGATATAATATACCGAATCAAGACAATTAGGGCCTCGCGTTTCCGCACAATTCAACGGAATGAATCAAGTTTCAGGGACGAAGGAAGTACCACGTGTTCCGTGCGCTGGTATTTTTATTCAGCGCCTACGCGTTGCATTTAAGAATTCTTTCCCCTTTTCTCTTTTCAAATTAAACTTTAAGAACACTTTATCTAGCCTCGAGAAAGACAAAATTATTTTATTAGTATTTAGACGTTGAGTTTTTGAAGCTTGCAAAAATTATTAATATCCGAAATAATTAAGTGTGAATAACTTCAATACTACCCATCGATTATGAAATAAGTTTACAACTGGTTTACAAGTTGAACAACTGTGACATCTATATTACTCGTATGATCGATCGATGATCTCACCAGGTGTCACACCACTCGCGCGCTTTTTCAATAAGGTCTGACATCACATGAAAGTTTCGTCAAAGTGTCTTCCATCCATTATTTACAAGCAAGAATAACTGTGTGACGTAATATGCTTCAATAAAACAATATTTAATCGTCTGTGATATTAAACGTAGAAGATCGATGAGGAATATTCTTCCCCCTTTTTTTCTTCTTTTCTCAATCTACTGCCACAGATATCCCGTAATTAAGCTATCTTGCTGGAAATTGGAACTCTGCTCTCTTGATTACCTTGTTTCATGGCATTATATCTCTTCTTCGCCTTGTAACAGTTTGCACGGACTCGATGCATCGAAGTCGACTTCAATCTCACGCGAAATTAGCTTTCCTTCCATCGTTAAGCCCTTCGATGTGGAACAAAGCCTCTCTATTCTTCGATGCAAGGTATAATGAGTTACTAAAAGTGACTTCTCGCTATTGCTTGTTCATAGATGAAAGGTAAACCGTTTGGTTCGACTTCAAAACGCACGTAGTCCACATGGATGGAGCAAACAGAAGGGGCTAGGAGTCCGTTCCGACAAACGTTACACATTTGGTCCTCGGCTCGTTTCCTCGCATCGCGTTCGTCGACCAGAAACTGGATTGATCTTGCCGTGAACAAACGTGAGTATTTCCTTGTTAACTCTTTACAAACAAATATTTTTATTCTATCTCATTAATTTTTCTTTTCAGTTAGAGTAGAAATTGTATCGAGTTAAGAAAATGTAAATTCTGAGTTACGTGGTATTGTGGAGGATCAAGTGGGTTATTTGAAGACCGGAAGTGCCATGAACAGATGTATGTTTGACTAGTTAATTGTAAATAGCACATAGTTAGGGATTATTGAGTTGAAAGTTATCATTTTTCTAACCATTCTCTTGATTTTTGATAAATCTCCAGCGCTAACGAGACATTTCGAGAGATGAATTATAGCGTTCGTCGAACAACAGAATGGAGGAAGCTCCTCAAGCTACGGAGCTTAACGGAGCCAGATCAATTCGTAGTTTAGTGGCTGAGTCAATGCTGTCCGTAGATGAAGCCGTCTAAGGGCTTGCATTGTCTACCAGTCTTTAGAACAAAAGAAGTTAACACTAATCCTCTTAACAAATACATCCTACTATTCTTTACAAAGTTTTTTAAGCCTTAAACAACCACTAACATATTGAAGGCAGTTTAATTTCGTATATAAAAATATTCGTTCTACAATAATTTTCTTTTTTGCGTAAAAAAGAAGAGCTTGCCACTAAAATTCCGAGAGTATACGTTCCAATTTCGTAGAATCTTCTCAAACGAGATACCCTAATAACGCGTTGTGGTATTTTAAAAGCTACGTCCATTGTCAGTCGAACCCCATAAAGCGACGCGGTGGTATTTTTATTATTAGACGTGGAATGCGAGCTGTGCGATTTCACGTAAACGTTCTGTTAGTCACAGCGAGCGAAGAACCGCGGTTATTCGATACCGCAAGTAAGGACAAACGAAACGCAACTTGTCTTAGTTACCCGGTTCGTTTCTTTTAGAGGGGTAGAAATGTACATTGCAAGGAGTATGTAATTGATATTGACGTTTTCTTCCCGTGTGACTAAAAAAAGAAACGTTTGGTCAATTGCAGCTAGTGGAAAGCCGCGGTTATTCGGTGCCGGGAGCAAGGATGGCCAGGAGCAGCGTCACTGCAGACGCGTACCGGCGATGCACCGATCGCACCGTCGTCGTTCATCGCGATGCCGTTGTCGCAGCTCGTAGTACGTCCGCTCGCGAATCACAATCGATCGGAATCGGGTACGGTAGGAACGACCACGGCATTGCTACCTCTGGCCGCATCGGCTACGCTGCCAATTTCGATCAGGGAGAGGGCATGGCCGATTAGAGTCGCCCCTTTCAATACAACTGCCGAGCAGCACGTGATTCACGTAAGTTCCACGCTTACAACAGAGAATTGCTGTTTCCTTTCGTTGCTGTTTTTTACCCCCTGCTTTTCTTTCTCCGTTAGTTTCATCAATGTCCGGTACGCGGGATGGAATTTTTCTCCGATTGGCTTTTTTCTTTTCTTTATTTTTTCTTTTTTTTTTTTGACGTTCTCATCTCTCATTTTGATATCCTGCGGATGGTTGATATTGAATGACCTCATTTTTTTATGCAGTCAAGTGGAGTGTTGTTAGTACCTAGGTGGAAATGGTAGAGGTTTTCCTTTTTGCTTCTCTTTTTTTATGCTTCGTACGTGGAATTTGTTTGGCTGGAATAGAAGTTTGCTTTAGTATTTATGTTTTGTGGGTTTTTTAGCGGAAGATAGGGGAAAAGTGATTGGATGGTTTATTTTAGAAATTAGCGGGAAATTGTCGATAGGATATCAGGGTTCTTGAGAAACTCCGTATTTTTGAAAAATATGAGTAATCTAGTTAAGTTCAGCCATGGCTCAGGGTGATGATTCATTAGGTGCTGTTCATCCCGATGTTTAGTAATTCTCATACCTGAAAACCAATTACAATGAATCTAGCAAAGTATTTTCTTTAATCTACTTGTCAACTTTCAGCTTTATTTACATCATCACTTTTTCTATAATAATTAATTTGTTCTAAAATACGGATACGTAACATTAATTAATTCTTCGTTAACAGGAAAACAATGGGATTGTAGAATTTGAAAATGGCATTCCGTGAAAATATGAAAGCCTGTGTTATAACACTGTGTGGCCGTGAAAAAAAAAGCAGGTTGCAACAGCTTTTGCTATGTAAATGACTGTAAAGAAAGCAATTATTGATTTTCACGTAACTTCAGCGATAAACCTGTCGCCGTTTCGATGAAACGTCGTTAGTTATCGGTTAAATTACATTTTAGTCGCTTGGTAATTGGTTTTATCGCCAAACAGTTACTGCCATCTTTATAATTCGGGTTCTGCGAAACGTGCACGAGTGTTTCGTTTCGTTTGTTGTGCTTAAGCATTGGACACGTGTATAGTTACTTGCTACACGCGGCAATCACTTAATCATCGTGTATTCATGTTTGTTACATAAAATATGAGTCAGAGAGGTTTTAATGGAAAAATATTCTTGAAAATAATAGGAAACTTGAATCGATAAATCTTAAGGTATCTTTGAGCACACATTTTTAGTCCTTGTAGGAATAATTTAAAGTAAAATTAATAACGTATTTCAATTGAAACATCTTAAATTTATAATAATATCGTAGCGGAACTTACTCATGATCGTGTTTGGCACAGATCGAATAAAAATTACACGCAACACCTCGCCAATCTCGATTTACACCGCGTAGTTTTGAAGACCGACGTCTGAGCGCGATATTAAAAAGTTCCTCTTATCCCTCGACGGAAAAGTTTTCAGTCGTAATTAGAAGGGTTCGAATACTGCAGGAAGTTCGACTTGCACGTAGAATGAAGTCGGTATTATGCAACAGCCATCCAGTGACGCAACGTTGGGGAAAAAAAGTACGCGATGAATTCTTATCAGCTGTTTGCGTCTTTGGCAATCGTCACATCCTAATTAAAATTTTATCCACAATAATCTTAGGAATCGTCTTCTTTTCCGTTTTCGAATTTACCATTTCCTCTGCTTAATTGAAATGAAATTTATTTGAATTCTTGATAAATTAATCATTTTATAATTATATATACGTACTGTCGTTTAAATAAACACTCAGTTTGCGTTTCAGTGTCAGAAAAATAGTTCAAATAATCAATTAGCCAGAATCACGGGGCATCGATTCCCAAGCCTGAAACAAGAGACTCCTCGCAACCCCTATCAATGATTACCAAGCCGACCACGTGCCCAAGCCATTCAGCTAACTTCCCCAACGGAACACTAATCCATTCCCAAGGCGTATATCCCACTCGATACCCACTCCTTTTCTGAGTCATACCTCTTACTTCCGGTCCCGTATCCACCCCTCCGCACGAACTATATTTTTTTTTCCATAGGCTACTGTAGAGGAACTGTGCGAAGACCTTGACATATTCGGTGGCATATTGGCCGGTCTAATACGCGCGAACGCTTAAATAGTACAAACGACGAATTATCGACCACATCACCACAGTTCCCATATGCGCGTGTATGCATGTGTGTACGTTGTGTGTGACAGACGTTAGAGACCCGTGACTTTCCAACAAAGTGCCCCACGTCGAAGCGAAAACTTTCGTCACGGCAGGGGGCCAATCGTCGGGCAAACTGCTCCGCTGGATGTTAATCAATAAGAATCTTTTTCCGCGGTTAGCTCGCCCGATAACCACGGGGAACGGATCTCCACGGATTGGCGAACTTCGCCGGAAATAGAGATTAGAGGTATCGATGACTTAATGACGAGACATGGAAAGATGTTCGCGTTTCAATTGGATCTGTTCGATTCGGGGAGATTGGCAGGAGTGTTTACCACTCTGCGACATGATTCATGTACAACGTGTTGCTCAAAATGATTAATGTGTAATAAGTAAACTATGAATTTGTTGTGCAAGTAGGAGATGCGATCATAAAATATTTTATATATTTGTTCACGCCATATGTACGTACGGGGATTAACATTTTCAACAGTTCTTAATTGATAATTGTAGCCAATAACAATTGATTTACACCTTTTCGAAATTCATTTTCTTCATTGACGTTTGTGTTCCAGAAATTAAAAGGATTAGTACACCTCGCAGAATGGATACGTGTGGAGTCTACTTGTCTCAGCTGCGAGCGATGCTCGTGAGAAATCTCCTACTGAAGAAGCGCGAGAAGCGGAAGACTACGGCGGTATGTTAACTATAAACATCTGTTATAAGCAATTAACATACTACGCGATGAATAGGAACAGATGGACGGTCCTTGAAGCTACGGCAACACCTTTTCTTATTGTTTTATTTCCTTTATAAAATGTAGAGGTGCAAAATGCCCAAGTTCTAGCTAATTTGATTGCTCGTTACTAATAATTTGTAATTTCCCATAGAGAGTTTGTTTGGGTAAATAAGGAAGAAGTAACAAAACCTGTTAAAGTCATCACTTTAATATTTATTGTATTCTACACTATGTGGGCTATCCTTGTATCAAGTACCTTTTGAAGAAAAGAAGAAGGACCCTTGGAATTCTATTATGTGTGAAATTTTCGCTATTTTATTTTAACTTTTTAAACTATCCTTTTCCAAATTCTATATCAGTACGGATCACCCAGTAATTGGTAATAGAATTGTCATAGGGTGTCCGAGGAGAAAAGAGAACAAAGTACTGAATAACACATGGAAATCGCTAATTTTGTATAATTCAATGGACAAGGCGTACGTTTGTTTGACCCAGTTTCAGGATTCCATCTGGAACCCTTCAAGTTTCCATTGAACGTGTTGACATATACTGCTCTAATGAGAAACTATGCAGCAATATTTCTATGGCTATGATCATCGAAAAACGAGCATCCTGAGTCAGTTCATCACGCAAAGGAACATTCTATGTCTTATGGATATTTATTTCTCCACTTTATGTCACGGAGTATCTTAATCGGGTAGCGTTTCATGTTGGGAAGTCAGGACTAAGTATAGACGCGAATACTTATTTTATGTACAAATCGATTTTCTCTACCTCTAACACCGGTTCACCTTTCCTCTCTTCTGTTCGATCGGCCCTTTATCTTAATAAGTCGACGCAGAAGTTTTGATGAACAGCGTAACAGGCGACCGTTCCCGAAGATAAACACGTTCCAGCAGTGTTGGGATTAAAAATAAAAGTTGGACAACGACGGCAGATGTTAGGAACGAAGAAAAGATACACGTACACACACACAATGATCATTTAGCAACAGTAAAATATACAGGATGTACTTTGGGTAAAAGTTCTAGGTACTAAAAGAAAAAAAGAAAAAAGCTCAAGTCCATTTTTATGTCAAGACACTTCTGGCTTCTAAGTTATATGTATCTTAGTTTATAATATATTATCCTTCTTATGAATTTTGCATTTTCTGAGAAGACTATTCATTTATTTCTTCAATAATATTTAAAAAAATTATTATTTTTTCAATCATTAGAAATTAATTTTTTTTGGAAACTTTAGTGAAATTCTATCGAAAAAGAAAAAGAACGAGATTTAACTTCGCACTGTCACGTGTGAATGGATCAATGGATTCGACAGTATCGCCAGCCTGTCACAGGACAAATCGAGTATGCTTTAGAAGCAGAACCGGAAGAGGAAGAAGAAGAAAAAAGGGAAACGCAGAGGGATGGGGGCGAAATGTTGATGCTGGATGCCAGTAAAGCTGTAAATCCGTATTCACCAGCCATGACGGAAAGGCAGATGCGCGGATAGCTTCCACGAATGGCGACGAAGTGACTGTGTTCCGTGGACATTCGTGTCTGCCAACGGAGAAAGGGCGTGTTGCCAATTCGTTTTCGTTTTTGCGTCCGCTTTGTGCCAAGTGGACCAAGGGTCGCCGTGGACATTTAGAAAGTTGGAGGAACGGAGAAAAGAATAAAGAAGTTTTTCATTTTCTCAAAATTTTCTTTTTCATTGCGTCTCTGTCAGGTTTAAAGTTAGACTAGATTGAAATTCGGTGCCTCCTTCGTTTCTTGTCCATATAGTTGACCAAAGATGCAGTCCGAATGTTATTGCATAGCGTGATCACTGGGTTCTTAAAATACATGTGCTCACACCGGAACAGTTTCATCCGCGTTGTGCATGTCGATGAAATTAAAGGGAAGAGGGAATGATAGAAAAAGGAGGATATTATTTTGAACAATCAATTCATAAGAAAGAATGTGGAGCTATTTGAGGATGTAAATGGTTCTTGAATTAAAGGAATATTATATGAAAAGACTGTGACTTTATGATGACAGGAATTTACTGTCGAAAGAACTGTGGGTGGCAAGGATATTGAATTTCAAGGAGAGTCGCATTGCATTTAACTAATTAAGATTTGGAAAGACTATTTGACTACTCGAGATTATTACTACTAAATTCTGGCATTATATTGTTGGTTATTCCTTTATATCATTGTATAATATTGTACTTTGTTACAAAGATAGTCGTTACAAAGTATATCGGAATGCACATAAGAAGTAGAATTTATGTATATGTTTACTCAATCACCACCGCAACAATATACATATAACAGGAAATAATAATATAAATAGCTAAAAATGTATTGCACAGTGTCCAACGCGTAACAGAATTGTACAAAGTCCATTCGTTTACTACGAGGGTTTACAAATTACATAAACTCCAATAAAATATTTGATCAGCAGGAACTACACGTTCAATCATCTGAGCTGTACAGCATTTGGAAGAGAAAAAAAGCCAAGAGACCATGAAAATCACTTCTTCCTGGAGTTCTTCTGCTTCCCGTCTTTTCCTTTAAAAATAGCCGAATCGACGACGTTCGTGGGTCCGTTGTTCCACAGGGAAGTAGAAATGGTCTCCGTGGGCTCAAGTGCGGAAGGAAGCAAATGCGGGCCGACGAGAAAGTAGATTTGTTCGATCCATGTCGGCAGAGACAGGCCAGCCACGCAACATTGCCATAATGGCAATCCAAGATGGACCAGCATCATGCGAAAGTACACCGTAAAATTATTCGCCAAATGACACCATCGATTAGTGTTCTCTCGGTGCAGCCAGATCGTTGGCGGCTCTGCTTCGGGTTTCGTGCGATATACCAAATAGACCTTGGACGTTCCGCTCTGTGGAAAGCATTCAGCAATTTCAAACATCTTGCAATCCTGGCCATCCCCTAGCAGATCAGCTGGATTGGTGTTTTCGAGAAGATCGATCGAACTACCGGAACTGGCCTCAGTGTTTTGGGTCTCACCGTGAGATTCTTGCTTGACAAAATCTGTTTGATGATCGATGGAATTTGAGTAACGTTTTAAGGAAGAAAGAGTGCCAATTTCCATGCGTCCTACGGAAAATTCTTCACCTGTATAAAACGCATCTAACGTGAGGATAGTTAAAAAGTAATAATTGTTAAATTGTTATTAGTTAAACAATAAATACTAATCATTTTCCGATAGCTCCCGAAATAATCAAGAATGATTCTGTCAGCAAAAATAACTTTCATGCGAAGGCGACAGCAGTAGAAAGCTTTATGAATCAGTATTCTTAAAATAAATAAAGTGCAATGCTCCGCAGGTCATTAAGACCAGAGAGAATGAAATTGCGGATGAAAGACGGTATAAAGAGGTTTGCGGGTACGCATGGATAATTCTTAGAGATGTACCTGCTATCTCAAGGCTCCACTGCAACAGGAAACCGTCGATGGACGCGTAGAAGTTCCTAACGTCTTCCGGGAGCGTGCAACAATGCCGTTGCTCCCAGCTGGCAATCGTCGTGGTCTCGCATCCGTTTCTCCGGTCGACTCGTACATTTTTTACGTACGGAAAACTCTCGAGGATCTTGACCACGCCCAGCGTGAGATTCTCATAAAAAGAATCCTCTGTTACGATGTCGACGAAGAACGACATTGATTTATGTATTTTTTAACATCTGTTCACCAAAACTCCGACGAAGACGAAGTATACTCAGAACTTTATTGATATTCATTAAATGAGATCATGTGTTTAAGTGAGAGAAATAGTAAAAGCGTGAGAATTCTTAAAAAAAAAAAAACATCACTCTTTTTTCAATGCACATACACATATATGTGTGTAGCAAAGGTGATTTCTATTGTTGAAGTGCCTTAGTACCATATGTTTTATCAATATTTTTCTATATCATCCTAGATTCACTCTTCTTTTTATTAATGTTAATTCTCTGGATGTAATTTTTCATTGGAGAAGAATTTTCAAGGTTCAGTAAGGGATTCTGAATTGTCAGCAAACGGGCCGTAGAAACGAGAACAATTGCACTAATGAATCGGACTAGCCTGGTTCGTTGTTGATCGCCATGGAGACGGAATACTAAAGCGAACCAGCGTATCCACTTTTCCCGTTATTCAAACGAGTCGACGAGGGGGTTGTATCGAACGTTTGCGCAGGTTTACGTTACACGACAGGTGTGGTAGGAGGGTACAGGTAGAATAATTATTATGCACGCATTGAAGGGAGATTTCTTTCAGAACGTTACCATGCATCGCTCCCTCCACTATTCAATCGAAAACGTCGTGTACGATTTTTAATGTATGCATTATTAACCATCGAGGATAGGGGAACAGCTGCTGGTGGCAGCTGAGGGGTCGAGTTGAAAACTTGTTAAATATCTGGCATCGAAAATGTCCGTTCATCTGTCCCACGTTACATTTTGGAAACGTGTTTCTTTCTTTTCATACGACCACGTTTTCTCTTCTTTTTACACTAAACTTCTTGAATTTAGTTCCTGTACGTTATTTAGATCAACTTAATCCACAACGAAAATAGAGAATTTAATAAGTTTTTATAGAAATATGGAACTACAACAACGTTTAAGCCAATGCTTGTTCCAGATTTAAATTGATACTCACTATTGTTCACAGGAGATTTTCCTACCTCTTTGCACCCTTGGTGTGTTAATCGTGGTAAAGGTATTGCCACCAAATCCGAACTATCCCGCAATGATAACACAGAGGCAAGAAGATGGTATCTTCGAAACGTTCAATGGTTACAAGAACAATACGATAGCTGTTGTTCCTAACTCGACGGAAACATTGGTACATGTTCATCAGTGTTTAACAGTTTTGTCTAGAGTAGAATCGTATAACATTCTTTACAATGTCATTACTTATTTTAGACGTTTTTAAATTCAATGAATACCCTGTGGTTATCGATGTGGAATTATCCCGGCAAACTTCCCCTGAATTTCATGGTGTTCGATACGAAGGATGATCTGCAAGCGGCGTATTGGAGAGACCCATACAGCGTTCCCTTGGCAGTAATATTCGAGGATTCTCAACCTATATCACAGCGTCTCTTGTAAGAAACATAGCCTCCATCTGCTTGAAATTATCAGTCGCAAGTAGAGGCAATAATTTTAAATATATAAATACCGTAATACTTATATTAGAACACGCGAGTAATCTTTAATACGAAGGAAATATTGACCTCTAGTTGGAACAATGAAAATTGAATGGCATATGTATAATTGCGCTACTACAATATGTTCATTGTTAACTTTAGGTATGAGATAAGAACTAATCCTTCGTACACGAATCCACCTTCACCGACTGAATTGTATTCCGCCCCAGTTACTTGCCGAAAGGATACAAGTCACTGGATAGGTGGCGTATTATCGATAGAGACTGGCGGATCGTGCCCTGTGCACAATTACTTGCACTCCGGTTTCCTTGCGTTGCAACTAATCATAGATATGACGAAAATAAGAGTACGTTCTAAACAATTCATGTGGATAACTTTATTACGTAATTAGGAAGTAAGAAGAATTATTGTACCGATTTAATCTTACATGTCTATACAATTTGCAGCTAGATACGGGGAATACTGATGTAACCATACCGGATATTAGACTGGTAATGTTTCCCAAAGAAGCTTTCACCGCAGGTAACAGTTCACGGTTCAATTTTAAATGAACAGCTTTTACAAAACATTGTCCAATTGTCGTTACACGTTGACTAACAATCGATACGTTCGCTGCAAAGATTGGAGCATTGCCGACATAGGTTTCTTGCCTAGTATACTCTGACTAACATTAGATTCTCTAATTAAATAAATAGCTATATTAGACCAATGCATATAACAGAAAATACGTTTGCTTTAGAAATTAAGCTTGCACTTAAAGTTTCTTCTTCTTGAGGGTATATTTCTAAGGATATCTTTTATTTAGACTGGATGCTGGCCTTTAGAGTTGTTATACCTCTCTTTATGGTTCTGGCCCTTTCGCAATTCGTCACTTATCTTCTGATCTTGATAGTCGGTGAAAAGGAGAACAAGATTAAGGAGGGAATGAAGATAATGGGCCTAAAAGATTCAATTTTCTGGTATGTGAATGTAATTCGGGAGCTAACTGATAGATTTGGGCTTCACTTCAATTACTAATGCTTAAAGAATTATATATTGCATGGAAGAGAAAAGAATTACATTAAAAAATGAAAGTTCTACTTGGAACAAATTTTCAATTTTAACAAAATCCATTGTTTTACATTCCAGGTTATCGTGGTTCATTATCTATAGCGTCTTTGTCTTGTTATTGTCTGCCGTTGGAGTAATACTACTTTTTACGCTACAAATGTTTCAGCACACACACTTTTTACCAATATTCCTTTTAGTAGTTCTATACAGTTTCTCCATAATCATGTTGGCCTTCATGATAACACCTTTTTTCGACAAGTCACGAGTAAGTATTCTGCCGACACTGTTTTATTAGTACCACGCTGATGTCTCACTAACTTAATTCGAATCATTTTTTATCCAGACTGCCGGTGTACTTGGCAATTTCGCAGTAACAATAATGAGCTTGATGTACTTTATCCAGATCTTTGTGAACGACTCTAGTTCTGTTCCATTTTGGTTGGTTTCTCTGCTTAGTCCAACAGGTGTTGCTTTGGCTATGGACAAAGTACGTACTCCAAAGTAACAATTTGCTGTTAGAGAAAAGAGGATTTTACGGATAAAAATGTTTACGTTCGTTTACAGGCTCTTGTACTCGATCTGCAAGGAGAAGGAGTTAACTTCGACAATCTTTGGTCAGGTCCTGGTATACCGTTCGGTGGAAGTCTCATTATGATGACTTTAGACATCATTTTATATGCCTGTCTAGCCTACTATTTCGACTCCGTTATACCAAGTATGTTTTCCAAAAATTGACGTTCACGAACATTCTTCTTATTGCCTTTTAAACGTATACGCGCTATTGTATTCGCCAAGTTATTAGTAAATAACGAGCAATTAAATATGTTAACACAGGTGAATACGGAACGAAAAGAACGCCATGGTTTTGTTTCACTCCCGGATTTTGGTGTCAGAGGAAAGCTCCACGAGTAGGTTTTAATAGTCAATATTAATGAAACATCGAACGTTTATAGAAAATAGAGAAAAATGTATTCACAGTTGTATCTGCAGGTACCTTCCTCGAACGGTGAATCGAACTCGTTTATTCCCGGTGAAGAAACTAATCGCGATATTGAACCGGTGGTACGCGAGATGAAGGGTCGCGAGGCGATTAGGATAGTTGATCTTTACAAATCCTACCACAAGTGTCGTAAACCGGAGATTAAAGCCGTGAACGGGATCAATCTAACAATTTACGAGGGGCAAATTACAGCGATACTTGGACACAACGGAGCTGGCAAAACGAGCCTCTTCAATATATTAACCGGCCTGACCGCACCTACTGCTGGTACTGCCTTGATCTTCGGCTACGATGTCAGGGACTCCAATGATATGCAAATGATCAGAAGCATGACTGGCGTTTGTCCGCAGCATGATATCCTTTTTGATCTCCTGACACCTCGAGAACACCTCGAGTTTTTCGCTGCCGTGCGAGGAATTCCAAGATCGATGATCGAACAGGAGGTACATCCCGCTCTCTTTTTTGTATATGAACTTCTTACATAAACGAATTGTTACATATATGTATGATTATTTTCAGGTGAAAAAGACATTAAAGGATATCGATTTAATCGAGAAGGCAGATATTTTTGCAAAATATTTGAGCGGTGGTCAAAAGAGGAAATTATCCGTTGGTATTGCCATTATCGGTGATCCGAAGATTATCATCCTCGATGAACCCACGGCAGGAGTGGATCCTTACTCTAGAAGGCAGATGTGGTCTTTCTTGCAATCCAGGCGTCACGGAAAGGTGATTCTGTTGACAACGCATTTTATGGATGAGGCAGACATATTAGCCGACAGAAAGGCCGTCATTAGTAAGGGAAAGTTGAGATGCTGCGGTAGTTCTTTGTTTTTAAAAAACAAATTCGGCATTGGATATCACTTAACGTACGTCGAGCACTTTTTTATAAATATTAAAATTCTGTGATAAAACGCACTTGAAATAAAATGTACAAATAAAATTCTTAATACCTCGGAAACAGGTTGGTACTTGAGGGAAATGCAAGGGAATCCGCTATTAACAGATTGGTAATGTCCCATGTTTCGAAGGCGGAAAAAGCTAGACGTCATGGACGTGAATTGAGCTTCATTTTACCGCACAATTCCGTGGAAAACTTCGCCCCACTTTTTTCAGCTATAGAACATGAAATTAAGACACGATCAAGTAGACTGGGTATCAGTAGCTATGGAGTGTCAATGACTACTTTAGAAGAGGTGTTTCTCCATTTGGAGAAAGACGAAGGCCCGGAATGCACAATGGATAATTTATCCAAGAAAATGGTACGCAATCGTGCATTAAGCAGATCACTGTCATTGCAATCAAAAAGCACCTCTTATCAGAGCTTGCAGAACGAGGGTGTTACTGTTCAAAATGATAGCCAAGCGAAAGGTAAATTGAACTTAATATTTAGAAAATGTTATACTTCGTAACTTAATATGATCAAATACATAAATTGTAAATCTCATTGTATTTTGCTGCAGGCGCGGGAGATTTACCAGATGGCGTTCATAGTGATAGAAACCCTCCAGTTCTTGGCCTTGGATTAGACCCCATAAAGATCCGGCCTAACTTCATTCAAACCTTGTACGCTATGCTTCGCCTAAGGATACTCAGGCTCTTTAGGAACATCCAGCTGCTGTACTTTACTATCGTTGCGCCTCTTTTTCTGGTAGTTCTTGGCCTCCACTTAAATAGCATTCAAACAGTCGAAATCAAAATGCAGTCTCTTAAATTGGATACCGGTACGTTTTAAAACATCTTAGATTTCGATGAACCTATTCAAATAATTTTAATCAGAATTTCTGATTTCCTTGTTTTTTTGCTTTTGCAGATACGTATGGAAATGAAACAAAAATTTTGTACGCAAACAATACCGGACACGATATCACAGATTTGATTAATGATATAAATCAGGATGTGAAGTATGTCAAAGAGTACCACGGAAGTTTTGCAAATTTATTAAAAATTGCACCGCACATGACTGCTTTGAATATCGTTGAGTTTAATCAGTCCAAAATTGATTTGACTATCACTTATAACGACACCATGCAACATTCTCTACCAATCTTGATAAATCTGCTCTCAAACACCTATCATAGGTATAATTATTACTAACATATTCGAGGTATTATAAAAGCGTATTGTAATTTTAAATGTTCGCGTATATAAAATTGATTTGTTTCGGATTATATAGATTAATCTCAGGAGATAACGATGATCTAAAACCAATTGAAGTTAAGACGCATCCTTTCCAACAAACTTCTCAACCACAGGAATTCAATATCGGTACAGCTAGTTCTGCCGTGTTTATTGGAATGAATTTTGTATTACTACCTGTAACTTTAGTCGTAGATATGGTCTATGATCGTGAAGTAAGCCTTTTCTTTCTAATTAATATTATCTCTAAAGCAGTATCCATTATTCATCTCACTATCGAAATTATGTTTCTAGATAAAAGCAAAGAACCAGCTCCGTGTTAATGGTCTGTCATTTTCTATGTATTTCCTGGCATATTTTATTGTACTTGTCGGCCTGATGACATTCATCTGTTTATGTATCCTTGGCATTATATTCCTCTTTGACGTGCCTTCGCTTCAAGAAGTACCGGCTCTCATAACACTTGGCAGCCTTTTGATGCTTTATTGCCCATCGTCTATCCTATTCTCGACATGTTTGAGTTACATCTTTGATAAGATGGATTCTGCTCAAAGCATTTTGCCCAATGTCGCAACATTCATCGGGCTCCTGCCGTTTATACTAGTCACGATTCTTGACATGTTGGGTCTTAGTAAGTTACATTTCTGTAGTACTTTGTTTAATAATATAGAATAATTTTCAAATGTTATGCTCCATTCCGTTTCGAAGATTTTCCTTTCATTATGTTAATTATATATACAATTTGTTATCATAGACTAATTCATGAATTTTTAGGTGGAACAGCAGCATTTGTTTTACACGTAATCTTCTCTTTATTGAATACGTTATACGTACCATATGCTGCAGTATATTATGTAGAAAGAGTACATCTAATGTGTTCCATCAATGCCGCTTGTCATCATTTAACTATGTCCGATTATTTAACCACGGAGATCGTTTTAATGGCCTTTGGTGTGCTTCTGCACTGCCCGGTATGGTTCTTCGTGCTTTTATTGTTAGACATCAAAAAAAGCGGTGGCAACGTCAGTGATATATTCAAACATTTTCTGGTTAGTATATAACTCTAGTACATATTGTATATTTTATTGAGTGTCCACTATTTAAATATAAAACAATTTTGTATTTATAGCGCAATGGTGGTTCTATCGGTGAAGAGATAATGGAGAACAATGATATCGGGGAGCACGAAGACGGAGACGTTAAAGCTGAGCGGCAGAAAGTTTTTAATCTCATTACTTCGTCGTCTGTTCAAGAACCGCCTGTAGTTTTAGTACAGGTATCGTTTCTACTATGAAAGGTCTTTCTTATTTTATGACAATCCATACAAATCCATCTTACAATTGAACATAAATATTTATTAGAACTTGAGAAAAGAGTACCGACCAAGGGAGTCAGGTTCATGTAGTTGTTGCTCGAAACAAGATGAAGAAGCCAACCAAATACAACGAAAAGTTGCTGTAAGAAATCTCTCGTTAGCGGTCGAGCCGGGCGAAGTGCTCGGTTTATTGGGCCACAACGGTGCTGGCAAAACGACAACGATGAAAATTATTATAGCAGAAGAAGCGGCCACACGTGGTAGAGTGCAGATTGGCGGTCATAATATCAATTCAAACATGGCGGAAGCCTTCAGGCAAATGGGTTATTGTCCTCAACACGATGCCCAGTGGAAGAATATCACTGTTAGAGAACATTTGGAATGTTACGCTGCCATTCGTGGTGTACCTTGGGGGGACATCGACAGGTGATTATTTCGAATAATAATCCTTTGCATTTCTTAAAATTCTTATTCAAGAATTAGATTAGTCTCTATATGATAAAATGAAACTAACTAAAGCACTGTTTTATAGAATTGTAGATTTGTATCTTAGCGGTTTACAAATTCATGAACATGCCGATAAACAGACTCAAGAATGTTCAGGTGGTACTAGAAGAAAACTCAGCTTTGCCATGGCAATGATTGGGGGTCCAAAGGTTGTTCTAATGGATGAACCCAGCACGGGAATGGATCCTAGATCAAAGAGGTTTCTGTGGGATACAATTCTTGCTAGTTTTCAGGTTGGTTTTCCTCGTTAAAACTTTTCTCTGATCAAGCAAGGTTTAAAACAGGTTATTGTTACACAACAGGGTGGTAGAGGAGCGATATTAACCACTCATTCGATGGAGGAAGCCGATGCTCTCTGTTCGAGAGTTGGTATAATGGTAAAAGGGGAATTAAGGTGTATTGGTTCCACTCAACACCTGAAGAATTTGTACGGCGCTGGATATACCCTAGAAATGAAACTTTTAGGCGGTGATTGTACGCCCACGACACCCTCCGGTGACAGGATTTCAAGTCTGAAAGAATTTGTCTCCAGCCTATTTCCGGATGCAACACTTGAAGAAAGTTTTGCTGACAGGCTAGTTTTCGCTGTTCCCCAACATGCGGTTAACTCGCTGGCCGAGTGTTTTATGCAGTTGGAGAAAGGTAATTATAACATTGATGATTAATACATTCGCCGCATTGTCTCAGCGAGTATAACGAACGCGCGCCGTTCTTAACGTAATCGAAAATCTGATTTATAGCCAAACTCGAGTTGGATATCGAAGAGTATAGCTTCAGCCAAACCACATTGGAACAGGTTTTCCTTAAATTTTCACACTACGACGAATCTAACTCGGGAGAATGATGACTCATACAAACGAACGTGTTTAGTGAAATACTTATAAACCTGCTCAAGTTGTGGAAAGAGTGTAAAATAAGTTATTCTCATTCGGGCAAAGTGATTTGTTTTTTTTTTTTAGTGTCCCAACTTAAATACTATCGAGAATTACGAAGGCAAGAAGCATTCTAAATATTAAGAACACTAATTATTTACGAAAGGACTTCATATTGTCGCTCGATACATATACTTCGAAGATAACCATACATATATAATTCTTGTTTTGATTCTCGACGATTCTGTGGGCGAAAAAAATCGTATTTTTACGCTATACATCGATCGACCTAATCGCAAGGAAAAAAAAAATAGATATCTTTTTTTGGTGCCGGTGTTTTGGTATTATTATGTTCGTCAGAATTAACAGCGTGACTTTCTGAAGGTGATTCTCGTGAGATAAATGGACATGTATGTAAAGATAAGTGAGCTGTAAATAGTGGAAACTGTGAAGTGTCAAGCGAAAGAGAAAGCGCTAATAATACTATTTAAATAGTAATATTAATAATTTTGAAATTGTATTGTAATTTAGTCTATTATTCGATTCCTATGAATATTACGAATAGGTCTCACAATTAATATTGCTGTGGAATTGGAACGTTATTATCATCATTATAAGTATTAATAATTAAACATCATTGACAGGGAAGAGAAAATACGGATCCAATGATCGATATTAAAAATCCTTTTAAACGCAGTGAATTCGAATGAATTATCTATCTACATTGATATAAACGTAGGAACGCAATCTGTACAGGTCTATTCGTTTTAGGTGATATTTACGATTGCTCGTAATTATTTCGAGCGCTGTTAAAAGAAATGTGACCATGTTCACCATTTGTTCAGAAAGGGTGCTGTGTTATATCGAGAAGAGCTACATAATATATAATTGGGTGACATAATTTGTGCATATAACGTAGTATGTAGTACGTATTTACGAATAACTTCTTCAGCTCGCTTGTGGTCTTTATAGAAACCTTTTCAATAATGAGAAAGACATGATAGATTGTTGATCTTGCCTCAGTAGCAGATAAGTCGATAATAATTCAAAACGAAACATCTGTGGCAGAAGCAATCGAAGCATGATAGGGCAATTTGAATTCAGTAAAATTATTCTACAAGAAATTTTTTAATATAGTCTATGAATAATTTAGTAATTTATTAAAAAGAAATCATTTATAAATATCACAACTTTTTTATTCACAATTTTTTCAAGTATTTTTATTTATCTTGGCAACACTTTATTTTCGCTGCAAACATGAATTTTGAATAAATCAGATTGTCTGATCTTTCTCTCTCCCTCTCTTTCTCTCTCTTACTATCTCTTTTTTCCTAAAAAAAAAAGAGTTAAAATTGAAGAGAGTATTAATATAATAAAAACAATAATTTTGTTAGTATATTATGTAAAGCTACGTTGAACGATTTTTAAGAATGGTCTTAATAACTTTTTTATGAATTAGAAAAGGCTAGATGTATCTTATTTCATAAAGATATAAAGGATAAGGTTTCATCTAATATGCAGGATTCATTGGGAAAATAGGAAGAAAAATTCATAAAGAAATTAGTCGAAATGTTAGGAGAAAATATACGCTCTCAAGATTTTTCATTGGAAAAGGATTTCTTTCTTTTTAGATAACCGTGTGCGTACATTTGATCTTCCGTGATTAAAATTTTAGACAATTAAACGGAGGAAACATTAGGGGCACAGTTTCGAGGACTGAATGAAATATTTTGTAGATCGTAGCGCATAGGTAGTGAATCATACAAATTTCATTATAAGGGGATATTGATTTTTTTGTAAATAAAACTCGTTTTACGAAAAAATAATAGGAAGTGTAAAGTGAAACAAAAAAGATCCGTGCGCCGCTGCGTATTTATAAGGGATTGTGTACGCACAAACTCTTGTTCTAGATAATATCACATTAATATAAAATTTAGTCAATTATGAAATTACACGAATGAAGGAAAACTACAGACAATTTTATGAAAATTATGTATATAAATATATAAATATATATAGATATTTATATATTTATATAAAAGTACTATATATATATGGTACATGTACGTATACCATTTTTTGAGAAGACGATTGTGTTTTATGTATATCATAATTACGAGATGTACGGGAATATTATAAACATTCCTAACACATAGATATCATTGCTGCATTAAGAAATAGGCACAACTTGCATTCAAGTTAAATGATTTTATATTTTATTTCTGTCTGTAGCTGTACCTACATAATATCTTCTCTGCTCATAATAATCGCCACTTTTTGGCTTTTCCTGTTATAGGCTCGTACATACTTGTCGAGTTTTCATATCGATCGATATATATGTATATACACATACAAATAAAAAAAAGTATAGATATATATGAATTAATACTTGTGTAAGTAATTAAAGAGTTTGCACAATGAGAATATGACCATTGTACCTTAGATTTACTCAGATTTTATTCGGCTTATTCTTTTATTACGCAAATTTGTAAAGCTATTCTATACGTTGATTAGAAAAAAATCGAAGTCACGCTAATATGGTTCGAATTTCTAATTGAAAAATATTTCATCGTTCGAAATCTCTGTGACTTTAAATTAAGATTAAATTCTCAACTGTAGAGATAATAGGAAACTTCATCGAAGCGGTAAGAAATCAAACAGAACGAAAAGAAAAGTTAAAGAAAGATTTAATATTGATAATATAGGGAAATAGCCTCTTTTACTGCAAACCCTTTAATTCGCATCGAAGGTACTTCAATATTCGATGTCATTAAATTGATTTCAAATATCTCCTCCGTTTTATTTCTTCTGAACTTACTTTTTAGTGATGTTTCAAGGTTTACATTGATCCGTCGATGCTTTGTAATTTGAAAGACGATTCGAGCGAAAATTCGACCATACAGATTACGCGTAGATGAGCCACGTGATTTTTAAATCGAGCGTATAGTCGATTCTCATTGGTGTCTATGATTTTCATAGCCGTAATATATACATATATTCGTATCGAAAACACGATTTTTCATTTTGCGCATCGCGATTTCGTTCGAATCAAAGAACGAGGACGAAACGTGACACAAGCAAACATACAGAGAGACACATAACCGCGCGCGCACACATACCAGTCAGCCATGGCACGCACGCATATTCATACACACGCGCGCACGACCGGTCATCGGATAAGGATTTCGCGCGTTCAACAAGGCGCGCCACCTACACATTCAAAGACATTAAGAGAGAAAGAGACTCATATATAGGTACGACTATTAAAGAAACAAAATAATGCGATTATCATCAGTAAAAAACTATACACGCCGAACATACCCTGTCGATGAACGGTTGACTTTGCGGAACTACGTATTTGTTGTGTAAAGTGAATGTATAATCGATTGGTTAAACGGAAGCTTTTTTCACCAATAAAAAGAGATCAGTTAAACATTTACGAAGTGTCCTTTTTCAAGCGATTCATCATCTTTAAAACTGTAGCTAACGAAAGGAAGTGAAAGAAAAATCGAGAGGGGTCGAATAGAGCGCACGTGAAACATCGAGGAACATCTTGCCTCTTGAATTTATTCATTGTTGTTTGGTATGTAATTTTAGAGTAACTTGTAACGACATACATTCGATCCAATTAATACCGTTTATTGTCTACTAATTAGCAGAGTTTAGGGATAAGTACCGTTTTCTTTGAAAGACTTTGCTTTCATAGAATGTACTATGAACATTAAGAAGGAAAAGTTGCGGTTTCTTTTGATCACTTGTTGCGAATACGCGATATTTCTACTTTCAGTTTTCGAATTTTTGTTATACACTTCTTTCATACATAATGAATTTCATCCGCATACATACAAGTTATCTCGTGGCATCGTTGGAACTTCTTTGCTTAAATACAAAACACTTTTTATACAAATATTTAATTGTACTAACTTATCAGGATAATAGGAAGTTAGAGAAGAAGAAAACAAAATACATACCGTATTAATACAAACAATTAGAGAAACGACTCGTACTGTTTATATTAGAACACTTGACAGTTGATTTTTACTAAAGAATTTGTTAAACGAAAAATGGGTTTGTAAGATCTTTTTATACAATTTACTGTGCAGTAGGTTTCGTTAAATTAATTAGCTTTCGATTCTATGCAGGATGTTGTTTGTATAATTATATTTTACATTGCGCGTGTAAGGGAAATTAGCATAAAGAGAGTTTTGATTACTATATATATAGGGAGCACCGAATTCTATTATCAGAGAATTGTAAAATGTATTTGTCCTCCATTCGTACTTAAATGCAAATTTTTACGTGTATACACGTGTAAACGTAGATACACGTACATAATATATGCTTTTTCATTGGACAGAAACTTGCATATAATAAAGTGTTCGTCATATATTTCGTAAAGTGCAAGATGTATCAAAGAATTTCCGATTATCCCTTAACGATAGCGAGCCTTATTTAATATGATATTTAGATGATTTGTTTACTAATAATTGCCGACGATAATGATAATAATTAAAACTGTAAAAGGACGATAGGTCCCTCGCTTCCGATAAATAAATTTACAATATTGAATTTATTGTATTATTGTTATATTGCAATAAATATATGTATACAAGACGGTTTACAAAATTGCAAAGAAAATATTATTTATGGTTGGATTGTTTTTCGACGGTCGTACAATTAGCAAGATTGTTCGATCACGCGATTTTCAAGTAATATTAACTTCAGCAAATTTAATACTACAACTGATCTAATAATAATTCGTTACATTAAGTTTTATTTTCCATTTTTGAAGAATTTATTTATGGGTGGTGTAGTAAACATTCATTAAAAAAAGATGTGTATTTATATATGTACACATATAATTTAATTAGACATTTTATTTTTACATATTTAGGATTTTGTTTTTCTTAAAATAATTTCGAAATTTATAGCTGAAAAATGTTCATGGATTATAAATGATTATGAGAAGTCATTGCGAAATACCAAAATTTTCTGTAATTTGTCGTTACTATTATTTTTACTAACATGAAAGGTAATTGTATGCTACTATTGCGGAGGAAAACTTTATGTATTTCGTGAAATTTACACGTAAAAAATTAAGAGATAACATCAGACTTCTAGTAAGTCAGGAAACACCCTTTACTATAATAACTTGATACATTTGTTAATTTCTTTTAAAAACATGGTACAATCAATTATTATAAACCATTAAAAATGTGATTTAAAAGCTATCTTCCACTTTAAGTTTTAAACTATCGATACACATCCCTCCATCTTTGTTACAAAATGTTGTAAATTACATCATTGAACGATGATTATCATTCTACTTTTTTTTTACATTTAATCTTGTTCTCTTAAATTGACATTTATGTATATTCTAATGTGTAATATATACTAGAAACATTTTCATGTTTCCCTGTTCCACAGAAGAACTAAAATATTTATTAACAAAAGTAGAAAAAAGATATTACACTAGGGCAAAATATAAAAAGAAACATTTCAAATGAAGAAGTAAAGATTTCTAAATCAAGTGCTTTTTCTAGTATTCACGTATTCCATACGATCTCATTGCAATAAATTAATTATTGATTTTTAATTCCTTAACGTTTCAATCATTCTGGAAAATGTAGTATCTAGCGATTCTTACGAAACTAAAACTTCTTCAATATCTTAAAAGTAAGAACATTTTTTATAAAGTAATTTAATAATTGTTAAATAAATGTCTTCGTTTCTTCAAGAAGTAACGATATCTTTTAGTAATGTACGTGTAGATATTTTAAATGTCTATTTATAATATATTACAATATATATCTACCACTTCGAATCATCGTTAAAATTCTGGCTATTTTTTTATTCAAATTTTACGACGATTTTAAGACGAAATAAAATGATAATACAGTTCACTGCTTTAGTATCTTTTTCGTTGTGCTACTGTAAAAAAATACCTTTCCGAATATTTCACTTCGCCTTTTGTATGAGATCAAAATTTATGTAAACTGTATTTAACTCATTGACAGTGATGTATCACTAAGCAAATTGTTAAAAAATGCAGCATTACTTTTCAATAGTACACTCGACGAAGTAGTAGCAACTTTTTTACAAACTTTATTCTCTCCAATACTTTTGCTTCACAAGACATATGCAATTGTATTTTTCATTTACCAATGATCATGACAATAAATAAGAAATATGTATAAGAGAAAATGCACATCGTTATCGTCTTAGAAAAGATTTCCAACGATCGAATCAACAGACATGTGAATTTTAATAATTTAAACCTTCCTTCTTCATGTGGAAAGATATAGGCGATGATAATCATTAGCTCCAAAAGCACAATTACATTTTGGACATTTTCGTTGCCTAGTTTCATATCGTGTACGTAAACAATCCCAACAGAATACGTGAAAACATTTTGTTAAAACCGCATCTTTTCGCTTCACTTTACAAGAAGGACAAGTAAGAGTTTCTTTGTACTCTCGAAGTTCTTCAGCCATCACTTCATCCAAGGTTTCAGCAAGTTCTATCTTTTTCATTCTTTCGACCTTTCGTCTCAACTGAGCTATTTCTTCCTGTAATTAAACGTGGCAGTGTTACTCGAATAAAAGTTTCTAACAAAATCACTTAATAAACCGACGACTTCACCTGTAATCTTTTTGTTTTATATGCTTCTGCTTCTAAAGAGCTAGTTTTCTCAGCTACAACTTGCTGGGCTTCTTTCATTTGTGAATGGTACTTTTCTAAACAGAATAACGTTAAAAAACAAATGTATACCAACGATATCTCTGCGAAGTAATTGTAATGTAGCCTCCTGTAGATCTCAGCTGAAATTATAATCAAATAAATGTCTTACCAAGATGAAGCTTTAAATCTGCTGCAGATTGGGCGCTTTCGATAGCTTTCCGTTTATGCATCTCCATCGCCTGTTGTCTTAAAGCTAATTCTTTTTCGACGGTAGCAAGTGAATTTTGTAAAAGTCGTTCTTTTTCCTCTAATTTACGAACGACCACATTAGCAGCTTCGACTTGTGTTGTTAGTGTAGAAACTTGTTCCTTTAAAACATCTTTCTCCTCTCTAGCTAATTTATGTAACTGATTACTCTTGATCCTTTCTGTCATAAGTTTAAAATTCGCGTCATCCTTTTCGCGCAGTTGTTGAATTAGCCTGGAATTTTGCTCTTGCATGTCCTCGAAAGCTTGGCCAGTTACTTCCATTTCATTCAGAAGAGCTTCCTCTTCCTGAAACCACACACAATTCTGTTTAGCATTACCGATTGCTCACAGGTTTAAGCGATTATAAATATTTTTCGGAATTCATCAAATATATAAAGTTACCTGTTTCTGAGAAGCAACCTGACGTTGAAGCGTGTACGCCTGTTCTTCTAATTTTTTAATCTTTATTTGTGCATCTTCATCCGCCAACTTTTTACGCTCTTCTCGTTTACTTTCCTGAAAAATATCAACTTCTTGTTAACATCTTACAACAACGAATCGTAAAAACAGAAACTCTTCTGAATACATACTTGAATTTTCTTTATCTGTTGTCGTAATTCATCTAATTCTGCTCTTGTTTTTCGTTCAGCTGCCATTAATTGTACTTTATCTCTTTGCTCTTTCCCAACACCCTTATACATATCTAACAACAATTTCATTTCTTTCATTTCATTCACAGCCTTTCTGTAATTAGAACGTCTCAACTTTAGTAAATATAAATTAAACACGAATTGATTCGAATTAAAAACGATATATACAACATACTTAAGTTGTGCCTTCAGATCTCTAACAAGTTCTGATTCCGCTACTTTCGTATCTTTGGTACGATGAGCAGGATCACGATGTTCTGTTTTAATAGCTTCTTTCTTTATGTCCTTCTCACGCTTGATATCTTTCTCTTTCTTAAGAGTTGGAGACGTCAAGGTTAAAGAATCCGGCGTGCCTTTATTTCCTTCACCTTCTCCAACTTCAATTGTTTCTACTTCTTCTTCTCCAGACTCTCTTTTTATTGAGACTCCACTTTCTTCTTTGATCTATATCGATATAAAAATTTGAAGAAACATTTTCGTGAAAGCTTCTGAAAATATAAATACGTTCAAACAATATATTTAACCTGTGTAGAACCTGGAAGAGAATTCGATGCATCCTCTTCTTTCCCACTACCGTCTGAATTATTCCCTTCTTTGTTTTCCTGAGACGTTTGTTGGCCCAACTTTGTCGTTAATTCCTCGATTTCTTTCTTTAGCTATAATAAAGCACGGATAACAACTGTAAATACCTATATTCCATTAATTTACTCTCTTTTAAAATATCTAATATCCCAGTAATATATATACCCTCGGTATTTCCGACGAAGCTTCTTTGTATTTTCGTTTATAACGATGAACTTCGCCTTTAAGTTGTTGATTATGATTCTGCAAAGATGTAATCAGATGTCTCATCTCACGATTGATCGGGCCTGTTTGCTCATTTGCGGCTAAATTTTGCTCGAATTCAATTCTTAACATTTCATACTCCTTCCGTAATTGGGCTAAGACGTCCTCCAACTGTATACACTCTCCGCGTAGCTTTTTTTGTGCCATCAATTCTTCGCTCTAAAAATATTCAGGAAATTAAAATAAATCTCTACAGACAGCTTTACAAAAAATATGACACACACACTTGCCTCCATCATTTCAATGTGACGTAAATGAGCGTTCTTGCTGGACTGTAATTGTTGACGGGCATCATCTAGTTGGGTTTTCAACTGCATCGATTCATTGTATAATACAGAAAATTGGGACTGCAAACATTTGTACTCTGTTGTCTCAACAATTACTGATTCTGGAAGTTGACGTATCTGCAAATATAAATAACTTTTCACAAAACAAATTTAAAAAACAATAAACAATATTTAAATATATATATATAGATAAAAAATAATATTCTATTCATACTTTTTAATCAAATGTAAAGAAGTAAAACACAAGAAACAACCGAAAGCAAGTATAACATGAGTATTTATTGAATAAGACATTAATTTACATTCTGCACTGGGTGCAGCAAAGTCGTGCACAAAAACCAAAAAACTCACATCCATTTTTAACTTTTCTACTTCTTTCAATGCATCACGATGTTGTTGATGTAGTTTATCTAATTCTTGTAACCTATTATTAGCTAGTTCTCTAGTCTCTTCCAATTCTCTCTGCAAATCTTCAAGCTGTATGGAATCAGAAATTACCTATTGATTTCAATTAAAAAACAGTGCATAATGAAATATCGTAATTATTTGATACCTTCGTTTGCGACACACTTGATGCAACCAAGGTATTTGGTTTATTGCTGCCCTTTTCGTCTGTACCGTGTATTTGTTGAAATGCTTTTAACTTTTCAATCGCTTCTCCTAAATGATGCTCTAACTTGTCGTTACGTGCACGTACTTTATTCAGTTCGTACTGAAGATCGTCCACTTGGTTACGAAGCTCGGCAGCAAGCGTATCTTTACCAGTTATTGTATCTTGTAATTCCGACATCTACCAAGATGTATTTAAACATAAACTTGTCTTAATGATACGCACATGAAAACATAGCTTATTGAAAAACATGTTTAACTTACTTTTAATGAAATAGTATGATATTTTTCATGAAGTTGTATATTTATAGCTTGAAGATTCCTATTTTCCATTTGTATCTCAGCATTTGCTCTGCGCACAACTTCATCAATATTAGGTGCTTCTTCTGAAACATGATATTGTTGATCTTGATTACAGTACATTACACTTTCTCCGATCAATGGTAATTAGAATAAAGGTACCTCCATCAAATTCTCCTTTAAGCGCGAGGGTAATTTTTTCATTTCTTTGGGAAAGACGATCAAATGCTTGTACAACCTTTGAAACTGCACGTTTAGATACTTGTACACGATTTGCCAATTTGTCATCCAACTCTTCCTTGTCCCATGAAGAAAGTTGCATGAGAAACGACGTTGTAGCTTCACTTTCATCTGTAATTGCATACGAATATCTAATTGTTTGAAAATTATAATTCATCATTATTTCTTACTTTTATTCTCCGATTCATCGGCTGTTTCAGCATCAAACCTCTGAAGCAGTACACGTATGTCTTCGTTCAATTGATTCCAATAACGATTAACAACGTTAAGTACCGCATCATCTTGCATCTGCCGTTTCTCTAATTGTTCTATTCGTTGTCTCAATTCAGCCTCTACTCTATGACGTTGTTCTAATCTCTGAAAGTTAAATGTACCATACGATATAGAAACTGAAATTGTAATTCTACGTTGCGATACAAGAGTGTAGGTCAAAAAACGAACAATTACAATTAACAATAAAATGATACGATATATATCAAACAATATGTCAGCATATGCGATATCTAAAGTGTAAAATACTTTTATCAGAAGCAAATTAATGCATTGTAATCTCCCGATGAACATTTTAATTAACAGTACTCTTTGCGAGCACTGTAAATTCGTGTGCTCTTTAAAAAATTCCGGGTGCACTTGGAAATATACCTGGGCCAGCTTTTTATTTTGAAACTGTAAAACTTTCATGTCCATTTCTTCGAGCGTTGAGATAGGCCCGATCAAAATCGGCTCGAATTGAACTTTTTTGATAGGTGGCTGGGAACCCGAGTCCCCACTGTCTGCTGGTCGCTTTGACATTTTGCTGCAAATATTTTCCCGTTCTCTAAACAAGCAGAAAACGTGAGATGCCTTCCGAGACGAGGAACGAATATTTTACTGTACGCGATTTATCGTTCGCAGTCTACGAAATTTTGTTATTGATCAAAAGAAACCGTACCTTGTAACACGTATTTGATGTACGACGATCCTCTCCGCAAATACCTTACAGTTTCGATATTACTATGTCATTTTTAGCCGCCTGAAACCTGTCGAAAAGAGCGCACTTTCGACAGATCCTTTACATTTTAATGAAAACGGCTGACAAAAAGTATATGCTTGTAACGGAAGCCGCCATTGTGTAACGGCGTTGCATACGCGGCAAATCAAAAAACAAGGCGAAAACATCGACGTTCACCATGGCTACGAAGTTAACGTAGATGGGAAACCGGCTGAACGGCTCTTCTCTATGCTAGAGTAGAGTCAAACGAGACAGATCTCTACTTTTCTTTTTTCTTCTTCCATAAAAATGACTGCGCGCTAGCACCACTTGTTTTAAGGAACAACAAAATCTCAACCGTAAACGCTTTTTTGACTGAACACAAATGCGTCGAGCTGTAAGGTAACCAGATAAACTTATATAATTCTTGAATAAGTTTCTTCGAAATTGTAGACAGTGTTTCCATAGAAACCAACTCTATACTGGCTCTTTATATATAGATCAAACTTATGAGGAAGCTTCTTTGAAAGAACACCGTGCCTTTGGATTGTTAAGAGGATTTTCGAAATTAAGAATTAAAATGTTGAACAGTTACGCGCCTACGTTGGTCCCGCCACCACCTTTGAAATTTACTCTGCAACAATGGCATTTAAATAATCGTCACAGGTATGATATATGCATATTTGACATCAGGTAAAAAGAAGAAATATTCGTTCGCGCAGAGAATACATCTTATCCCTTTCGTATGATTTAAATAATACGTAATTACAGATATCGATGTTCAGAGGCACAGCAAGAGTTAGCGGAGCGATTGCTAAGCGAATCTGAACGCGTTTGCGAATCCAGTTCAGAAACAGCGCGGGATAATAAAGAAGAAACGGATCACAGATTGAGAGAAAAGGTCGAGGATATTGAATTTCGTAAGACGGAATTGTTGCGTATAAGAAAAGAAGTTGTCCTCGAAATCGATGCTCTGTCGATGTACAAGGAGCGCATTATGGATGCTCTGTCGTCCGTGAGAAGAAACGCTCTCGTTATCTGCGAAAGATGTCTCGTATTTAGGTCTCGCCTACAAAAGAAATACGTCGTTGTTAATTAATATCCACATTTTTATATGCGAACGATGTTCTTCTCTTGTCTCGATTTCAGGGAACATCGATTGGGGATCGATTTGGTTCACGACGACGTCGAGATAGAACTGCTGAAAGAATGCGAAGTGATCAAGGGCGCGGAGAATTTGTTGGTTCGAATTTTAGAGCATACCCAGGAGCAAATACGTCGATTGAAAGCGACGCTTTACTACATGGACCACGAACTCGAGGACAAGGAGAATAACTTACGTATCGATAAGCATAATTTAACTCTGAAAGAGAACAGTTTAAATTTAAGCACTTATCACGGTACCTCGCGCCTTGACCCATCGTGGGTACCATTTGATTTCTTATACCCTTCTGTTTCTCCTAGCTGTAATATTTTGAAAAATGATCTAGTCTCATATTTATAAGATTTGCTTCTGTATGTTTAGAACCATAGAACTGAACGAATGGGAAATGCAGACTAATAACAATATCATCGCTGCGTCGCAAGAGGTAAATAGCGCCAAACCATTGCGCTGTTACATCGATACGATTATAAAACAAACGATCGATGATCTAAACGAACAGAAACACTCCACTGATGAGGCCTTCAGACAGCGGATCGAGGAAACGAAAGAAGCGAAAACAAAACTGGAGTTACAACACTCTGAGGTGTGTACTCGTGCAATAATCAAAAGGGTATATTAAAAAGGTATAATAAAAATGTATGCACGCCATATAGGTAATGCGGCAAGCGGCTGATATGAAGCAGAATATTACGCGCATCGAGATATCGATTGCTGAAAAAGAACGGTTTTTAGCATTGGCGCATACAAGACTTGGTAATCGTTGCCAAAGACCAGGATTGGAGCTTACGCGAGATTTGGTTGAAACTAATCTCGTGAAGGAGGTGTACGATTTACGCGAAGTCGTGTCGAAATTGCAAGCAACTATGTTTGAGGTTTACGTTATACATTTTCTACAATTTATTATACTACCGTACTTAGCATCAGCTGAGAACAGTGCGTAAATAACAAATTCTTCCAGGCTCAGGCATCATTGCGTTATTTATTAAAGACGCAAATTCAGATCGAGGAGGATATCAATGTAAAAACGAACACATTAAAAATTGACGAAGTGGACTGTATGACTCTTCGTCAAAGTATGAACTATCATGCGTATTAATTTCGTTAAAAAATTGTACATCTTATGTCAACTTCTATCCAACAAACAATTGTAATAAAATATAAATAATAAAAAATCAAAAAGCAGTTTTACTCATATTATTGATTGCATCTTCCTAAGTCCTACAAGAGAATGACAAACAATATTGAAAAGAGCAGTAAATTTCCTATTATAATAGTACCCCTCCCTCACCTTAATTACAGAATTTTAGAGTACTGCTGATTAAATAAAGAAATTCCTTAATTGAATTAAAAGAGTAAGATTAATTATATCTCCCGCTTTAGAGGTAAGAGAGAGAAAGATATATACGGAAGCTATAAGAAAGAGTGAGACAGATGCTACCCACTCTGCTGGAGAACCCGTGGCGCCATCTCTGTGAAAAGTGCTCAAACTGGTCGCTCAGCGTTATCGACAGCGAAGTGAACTACTCAAACACTAGCGCCATCTCTGAGGAAAGTACTGAAACTAATTCTCGACTAGTTTCAGCGATTCTCCAACAGATGGCGCTAGTGTTTCACAAGTTCACTTCGCTGTCGATAACGCTGAGCGACCAGTTTGAGCACTTTTCACAGAGATGGCGCCACGGGTTCTAGAAGAGGGTCCATTTCATCTGTCTCACTCTTTCTTATAGCTTTTGTATATATCTTTCTCTCTCTTACCTCTAAAGCGGGAGATATAATTTATCTGACTGTTTCAATTCAATGAAAATTAAGGAATTTTTTTATTTAATCAGCAGTACTTTAAAATTCTGTAATTAAGCTGAGAGAGGGATTCTATTATAATAGGAAAGTTACTGCTCTTTTTAATATTGTTTGTCATTTTCTTGTAGGAGTAACGGTTTGGAAGATGCAATCAATAATACGAGTGAAACTGTTGTTTCTCTGAAGAAACAAAAATCCCAATTTTCTCTGCCATTTTTGCAAACAGGTTTATATGAACTTTTTTGTTGCTTTTGAGGTGTAGTATCAGCTGTCAAAAATTTGTCACACGAGTAGTAAATCATCCTGCACGTATACATATATATATTTTGCTACTTTGTAAATTGCGCTTCAATGAAAAGATACTATTGGAAGTTCGTGTATTAACCTTGATAGCAATGCTGGTCCCATTGGGTGACAGTTACTTCGAGCGAAACATACTATGTAACTGTTTATTGCCAATGATTCAGTAGTGTTGCGGTTTAGCTAAAAACAACAGTGTGAACGTAGTTTTTCCCCCTTATCTACGTTCCTTTCTGATAGCGTCAATTTTTATGCCTTCGCGTTCTGAACGTTTCCGTCCGTTGTGTTAGTGTGATGGCAGATGCCTGTTGGGACGGTGTTTCACTCGATTGCACGATTCTATTCTATATGTCAAAAGTTCTGTTTTGAACCTGTCATTTATATTTGGTCGCTCATCGCAGCGAGAGGCTCGAGAAGGAATGGCAAGCGACACGATAATCTCGTTACCCAGCGAGGTAATTGTGCACATTTTGGAAGACAAACGACTCGAATTGTCGGACGTGATCAATTTCGGCTCGACGTGCAAAACGTTGCGCGCGGTCGTTAACGAGAACAATAAACTTTGGAAGACGAAATTTTTCCAAAGGTACGTGGTTCGACCAATTTGACAAGTTCGTAGCCCTTTTTTCAGTTCAACAAAGAATCCAACGGATCGCTCGCTGTTTGCTTTCGAAGATCACGATCTTCCCTGTGTACTTAAAATATGGTGATATTTCTTGGAGATTTTTGGATTTAGTAAACTGATCTTTAGGTGAAATACAAATTTCCAATATAATTTCAGACACAGATTTCTCGCTGTGTATTGTTTACGTAAATTTTACATACAAAGAAACATAATCATAAAATGACTGATAAGCTAATTCCAATCTACTGTTACACACTGTGTATCTTCAGATAGACAATTTAAACAGTTTTTCTGAGTATTTTTCTCTGAATGATATCAATCTTTTGTTTTCTATGACAGGTGGCCATTCCTGGAAGAAGTGTATCAGACAAGCAAGGAGTTAGAAGGCAAGATAATAAACTGGAGGGAAGAAGTAAAAGCTAGCGTGAACAGCAGGAAAAAATTACTTTACCTCTTATCGTTAATGTCTAGTAAACATTATAAAAAGCAGGGATTATGTAATTCAGAATTTAAAGAATACGATCCTTTGTTTTGTCCGGAGGAAGGTGCACATCCATTGGCCTATTATTTTTTAGTGGACGAACTTGTTAGCTTGATTAAATGTCCTGCTAGGTATAACCATAGTATTGTCATTCTGGTGCCAATAACATGAGCATATAATTCAGTAAATTCTGTACATACACAATTGAATATGAAATGTAATCATATGATTGATTATACTTATTGTATTGTAAAAAACATATTTGGACCATTTCATAATTTGAAAAGTGAATTTGCATGTTCATAACTTTGGTATTGAGAGTGATGTAATCAATATGTTTCATATAAAAAATGGATTAAGAATGTTATGATAAACTTTTTCAGGTCCGGCAACTTGACACTCAGATATTATGCTCTTACTGTTGTGCGTTACTTAAGGCAAAAGCATTTGAAAACTGAATGGGAAAAATTTATTTCTCTGCCACCGAAGCAACAAACTTTGGAACGCGGTGCAACTATTGTAGCACAGTGGAGTCAAGCAGAGAAACATATATCGTACTTGGCAATATCCTCTAAATTAGATAATATTGCGGAACAAACCAAAGAGCTACTTAGAGAACATCATCCAGCTCATCCTATATTTTCAGTACCAAAAGAAACATTCACTTTCTGGAAGAATAATATTATCGATGACAATCAATGGAGTGTTTCAGATTCAAAACAAATAACAAACGCATTGTGTACAGTATTATTTAAAAAGTTAGCGTTCCATGGAAACGAAAAGATGTACTATTCATTAGAAAATTTATTTATTGATCGTGTAAGTTATGTGAATTAATAAGAATGAAATTTTAAATTATAATGTAAGTTTTGAATATGTATAACTTGTTTACCAGGTTCTAGAAGATAGACATGGGATTCCTATAACTTTGGCAATAGTATTCGAAAGTGTTGCTCGAAGACTTGGAATACGTTGTGAGCCTGTTAGTTTTCCGTCTCATTTTTTGTTACGATGGAGAGAAAGATAGTAAGTTTCTAATTAACATGTCAGAGATTCACAGTCTATATACAATGTGGTGGGAATTTGATTCCATATTCTGTACACAATATATCTTATTTTAGTAATTCAGAATCCAAGAATGCAGAAAATTTTTATATTGATGTCTTCAATGGCGGTCAATTCTTAACTAAGAAAAATTGCCCTAGAATTGGTGGTATCTCAAAGTGTCCAATAGAAAAGTATAATATTCGCGATGCAGCATCTGCTATAGAGGTTTGTATTTCTTCTGAACATAAGAATCATTATTTTATGTATTGTTTTTACTATTTATACTATATAATAACAACTTTCAACAGGTAGTAACGAGAATGGTAGATAACTTAAAACTAGCTGCTACACAACATATAAATGATAGAATCACAAGATTGCGGTCCACTCTTGAACTTCAACATATGATCCAACCCAATGACACTAAAACAATTTTAGAATTAGCAGAAATTTACACTGTGCAACACATAGACTTAACTGAATTAGTAAAAACAGTAGATAATATGCTAAAGGTATGTTGAAGAAATTAACAAGAACAAGATTTTAAATAGATTTTCGTAATAATATTGTTAAATTGTTTAGGATCCAGAGTTAATATCAAGGCAAGAAGCAATAACTATTTCAAAATCGCTTCAAGAATACCAACAAAATTTACAACCCGAGATAGAAGTAATATAATTGCATATTTCATACAATTACAAATTATTGACATTTATGACTTTACATATTTTCCATGTTTTTTTTTTGCAATTAGGTATATATGCATAATATAATGCCAAAAAAAAGAACTCCACAAGTAAAGTACGCGATAGGATTGATAATGATGCACAGAGTAGATGAGTACTTATGTGTAATAACAGGTTGGGATGCCTGTTGTATGGCGGCCAAAGAATGGATGAACGAAGTATACGGTGAGGACCCGGATGGAGATCTAGAACAGCCATTTTATCATATATTGGATCGTGGATCGCATTGCTATGTGGCTCAAGGTAATACTATTGTTAACATTAATTTATTCTGTAAGACAAAAGATGAATAGAATATTCCAAAATGACAATGTGAATTTATTAATAGAGAATTTAGTACTAGCGTCTAACCCACAGTGGATAGACCATCACGCAATTGGCAGATATTTTTGTAAGTTCAGCGGTACTCACTATATACCAAACGAAGAAAACGCAAGAGAATATCCGGACGATGAACAAGTTCGCAACGAATTAGTTGCTAAATTCGTGGAAAAATGAATGATATCCAATTCATTTATCCTAACTGAGTTGCTGAGTTACTTTACCGTATTATATATCTCATGTATATGATACCAGCCATATTTACAGAGAAAAATTTATAAGAAAAATAGATTTTTCATTCTCTGTAAACTTCACGATGAAATTTTTTTACGTTACGAAATTTTTAATAGATTTAATAATGTTTGTGTTAAACAGAAAAGGAAGCAAAGGACGAAACCAGCTTACTTTTTAGTGTTAAACGCAAGTTGTAAATTTGTATGTACAGTAATTGACTTATATAGTAATAGTATAAACTGTATTGTATACATCTAATTCTCTATAACTTGTTGACAGTTTAGATAAGATAAATTATATTGGTAATGACGCTGTATTATAAACATTCTAACAACCTAGAGCTGACTCTTAACCTCATTCATATGTGATATAGGTGTATGCAATTGTATTTGATAATGTCTAATAAGGGTAAAAAGTAATTCGTGTTTTACTAACACTTTATTACATAAGTGTGATGTAAATGTAATAAGCGCCAAAGCCTGAACTGCAAACAATAATTAACTCATCTTTTTATAAAGTATAAAAAATTTTGTAATGAGTAATGTTTGAATCTGATTCGCAAATTATTGAGTAAGGTCAATTTGTGCATATGTGCATACCATCTATTAAGTACATACTAGATATAGAACAGTAAATATTTATTTATATATAGGTATGCTTTTTATTTTATTTTACTGTCATGGGCTGTGCTCGCTTTATGTGTAGTCACAAGCAATCACATAAAAATAATACAAAATTTTGTTCTCATAATACTTGTAACACCACAACCATTCACAGAGATAAACATATTGAGTATTTCGATGCTATACAATATATTAATATTCGAATCTGAGTAAACTGGAATTTTTGTTCCTAAAAGTATAGTAACACACATATTATATAATAAATAATGATAAATAGTGTAAACCAAACTACTTAATATGGAATGATGTTTGTCGCTTTTTGTTTTTATATATATGCCTTACGAGCTGAAAAAAGAAACATTACAGTTATATGAGAAAGGCAACTTTTTGTATTTAATTTCTCGATAGTATTTAGTACCTGCTATAAAATGTTGTTATTAAAGTATTACACTTACCACGTTAAAATAATGAAATGTCAAGTTTCGAATTTTTAATGTCCTTGTTACTTTTCTATCGCTTCTAATAATATTAATTAACATGTAGATAAATAAGGAATCACAGAACATTTGTAACATTAAACGACAGATGCGATTCAAGGCAAATTTCACGAGTTAGTCTCTTCCAACGACCTGTAACGATAATAATACGTAACATTATACTTTTTAAATACTCTGTATTTATAAAATTGTGAAGAGTGTAAATAATATTTCTTTAACAAAACACTGTTTGCTATTTACTTTTCCGCGGTACATTTGTTGGAAGTGTCGTTAGAAGACGCTTGCATAGCCTCTAAGACATTTTTTTGACCTGAAGCAAGACGTATCGCTTTATTAGAATTTATTACTTCAACTTTCAATTAAAGCCTAGAGAAATTTGCTTACTGTGCTTATGTTGATACAACGCCGGAGACCAGCTGTAATTTTTTGGGCTCGGTATAGCATCTGTCGTTGCACTGCTCGTGGACGACGATGGGACATCGTGTCCTAATGAAAGCGTAGCAGACTTTATATTGGCAGTGGTACAGCTATTAGATTTCCTTTCTGATGGGATAGTTTTCCTATTAATAATTTTGAAATATTGATTAAACAATGCTGAAAGATTACTAATCTATAATACTTTTAACAATTCGATGCCGTCCATTTGACGCTATAGACGAGGCATTTTAAGATCTTTTAATTAAGACTAATTAAAGCTAATTTAAAAAATATATCAGTACCTTAATTTATTAAAACAACTGGCAGTGTCTTTTTGAGATATCGGAGAAAACTGGATAGTCTCGAGCAATTGCTCAAATTCAAATATCTTATTGTGCTCGTTACTTATAATGCTAATGTTGGTGGATGATGACGGTGAAGATTGTCGTCGCAATAATAAATGTGTCGACACAATTTTATTGCTCTCCAATGCTACTAAAAAAAGTATATACCTTATGTACAATTCGAACATTGATTGTATATGTACCTAAATAAACTGATTAATTGTGCAGTTTAAATGTATGAGAACTTTTAATATTTTACTTACCACTTGGCACTATCAAATCTGACCTAGGCGTTTCTACCTCGTGATTAATTTTGTTAACCACAGGTACCTTTGGCAGGTCTTTTTCACAGTCTATAGAATTTGAACGAGTCGCTGGCTCGGATCTAGTTTGACTTCCGCAAGCTATTAATCCGGAAACTTCTTGCTGGCAAATGTTGGATAATTGACTTAATTTTGGTCTTCCGTTGCACATGATCTGAGGCTGGCAAAGATGTGAGGGACACGTAGTACGTTTGTCAGCGAACTGTTCGTTGCATGTTGCGTCAAGTTCATGATGTTTGTGCGAAACGAATGCGGACGAACTATGGTTTGGCAGTGTAGTGTTACAGTGTAAAGGGCTGGAATTATGATGTTGTAAACCACTCAAGGACGTTCTCGATTCACAAGTGTCGTCCACGTGTTGATTAAAACACAACGAGGTCCAAGCAGAATTTCGATCTTGCATCTCAAATAAATGCAGCAACATAATCTCATCTTCCAAACTATCATTGCCTCGCAATCTACCACAGTAAGTTTAAATGATTTAAAATTATATAGATAGCTGTTTGGTTGTAGTTATATTTCAATATTTAATATACCTGCAAGTATCACCTGCAGCATCGCGATTACTTTGTTGCTTTATACGCTGTTTATTCTGAATCCATGGTGTTAATGCTTCCGCAACCTCGACATCGTTTTCACCTAAAAACAAATGTTGCTAAAGAAAATGTGTATTGCAATCGATAAATGGTTAGTACCATAGGTAACGCAAAATGTATGAAATTTATACAGTCACTTTAAATAGAAAAAAAATACAGGCAATACGACTGAATTGAAATTATTCTGTAACTTGGACTATATTACAGTACATATACGGGGATATTTATTTCTTGTTTATAAAACCAAACGTAAGGAGACGGGGATTAAATCAAGAAAGGAACTGAGAATTTCTTATGCGACTGCTTGAAAGCAACTGGTAGTGTAAGAAGTAGCATTTTCTTTCACAAAATCTTCGTCTGGTTTTTCATTCGTGGGTTTTTCATTTTCAACACCTTTATTTAACTTGCTTTCCCGTTGTCTATGCCTCTGCATATCATCTACAGAACCTCTGTTTGAACTTGTACCTAATTCAGTATATTATCACATTATATTATGACATTATGTAAGAAATTAATCTAAGCAGTTAAGGGGTAATTTATGTAGTTTGATTGAATATCTAAAGTTACAAACTTTGAATATATTCTACTTAGTGATAATAACGTATACCATACCTGACATCGTTTCATCATCTACATCATTTTCATCATTAGAATTGTCATCCAGAAGTGTTAAGTTTGGTTCGTTATGTTCGCATTCGTCTAAGTATATATCATGTTCACTTAATTCCTATAATGAATATAAATTATGAATTTGTATACAAGTTTCCAAATTAAACCGTTTATAAGAGAAACATCGGAAGTTTTCGTGCTTATTACTTTTAATATCTGGCTACATTAAATGTCTTACTCCACTATCGCTACTGCTACTACTCGACAGAAGATTCAGCGGTTGCTGATTAAGCACCGTCGGTGAAGAATAAGAAGGAGATGGGGAGTGAACACTCGTCGCTGGGCAATCTCCCGCCGGGCCGTCGTTTGCATTGTGCAAACTGGGTGATTCAGCTTCAACCATACTCAAATTATTCGCTCTATGCTGTTTCAAGCTTGTTTTTGACGAAATAGACGATAACGTCGAAGAGGAGCCGAGAGGACGCATATTGGAAAGCTCTCCTAATTCGCACATCGGCATTAATTGATCTGACGATACGCCGCTGTTAATTCCACCAGAAATAGCATTCTGCGCTGATCTACTAATAATAAAACATCCGATTTATTCAAGCCCTTAAAACGTGACACTTTCGACAGAGATTGATTAATTTTACCTTGTAGATGTACCATTTTGATATGTTTCAGTCGAACGAGTAGAATTGGAATTGAGCAATGGATCGCCTGCAGCTTGCTGCTGCATTGTTACAGACATCACGTTCTGCGTTGATCCGCATAATGTAGCTCCACTGGGTACTCTGGTTGCTGCCATCGCGTTTCGTGATATTTCAATAGCCAATCTCTACGAATGAAATACATTTTATCTATGAACGTATAATCGAACGTTTTACGTTAAAATAATACCTCTTTTAATTCATTAATTTGAGTGGCATATTGATTCTGGACTGTAAGTAGTTGACTGATATACCACTGTTGGTCTCTGCAACGCTGGTAAAACGTTGGCGGCCGAACTTGAAATCTATCGTTCATTTTTATGTTACAAATGCACAATCAACACATGGGATATAATGTATTTCATAATACATACCGCAATATAAGAGTATCCAGTTCAGTATTTAAGTATCCTTCAGTGGCGAGCAAATCTAATCTGAAAAATCTATTGTAACCCCAGCATTCGCCAATTTCGAAGTCGGAAGCAAATTCGCGAACAATATTTTTACTTGTATCACGAGATCCTTGATGAATCATTTCAACGCGATACTCATATCTGGAAAAATGATATTTAATTAAAACGTACTAATTAAATTGAAGTAGGAAGCAAAAGATTAAATATTGTGAAAATAGTATTATTTGTTCGTACTTTGATGTTTCTGGTAAACCAGCGCTTAGTTCTAAAAAAACTGACAAATAATTTCCCCGCACAACACCGTTTCCATCGGGATACACTTTTAATCTCCAACACAATCCGTTAACGTGCAAAGGTGCAGAATACACTGGATCTGCTTTTAGCTGCAATTGTGTGAAATTTTGCATCGCAAATGTAGCGCTGTCGTATCCTGGGACAATTTCACTAGAGGAACAAGTACAGTAATATTTTTTCTAACAATATTAAATATCGGAAATCAAAATACACAAAAAATTCGATTTATACACCTGTGAAAATCAGCTGGAACGGGTGCAGTTATGAAACTCGCCATCGGTTTCTTTCGCACTTGATGTATCATTCGCGAGACATCGGCACTTTTGATTATAAGCTCTGAACGAGTGCAAGTATGCAGTTGATGTTCTACTTCCTGCAATAAAGCTTCAAGTTGTTCCGTTTCTAATGTCAGATAATTCTTCTGACCCATCAACGTCAACAATTTAGCCTTCAATTGAGAATCTAAGCGTGCTATCATTAATTCTACCGCATTTCTAATCTCTCGAACTCTCTCGTCTTTAGCAGCTCTTACAGACTCGACATTTCGTTCCTGGCAAAAGATTTGTGGATGAAAGAATACTGTAACTTTCAAACATTTAATATATTATGTGAGATTTATACTCACCACTTCTTGAACAAGGCTTATTAACTCCATCAATCTTCTTTTCAACTGACCTACTTCTCCTTTTATTTGAGTAACATGCTGTTCGTAAACTTCTTCCAATGGTTTAAAAGTATGTCCCGAATGAGTGCCACCCCAAAGCGCGCACTGATGACATATACATCGGTGACAGGTCCAGCAGTAAACAGATAGTTTCTCGTGATGCACAGTACACCTACTTAAGGAAACGCATAGTAATTAATACAGAATTTAACGATACTCGAAACAAAATCCTAAGCTTTGTGTTACAAATAAAATACCTATCCCTATTTGAGTCGTCGTGCCTGGAGTTTGAGATACCGACTGCTTGAAGCGTATCAAGTTGCTGCGTTACTTCTTCAACCCATCTACAGTTCACTAGTTCATGTAAATGTAAAGAAGCTCTACAATGAGGACATTGAGAACGTTGCTCCGTGAGCCACCGTCTGATACACGTGTAACAGCATAGTTTACTACAATGGGGACAAAGATGCGCATCCTTCAATTTTTCCATACAAATAAAACATCGGAACACTTCCGCTAGTGTCTGAAATAGAATAAGAAAAAACTTACGGCAATGGTTAACGATTAGCATTAAACGTATAAGTTTGAACACACAATTACACTTAATTAAGGTGCTATTTTATTTCGTTTGCTGTAAGAAAAGATAAAAACGAAGGGTAGGGTAATACAACGTGTGTATTTACAATACATATTGCCTGAAAGTAGTTGTGAAAATTGGAACCATCGTGTCCGACGTTTACGAACCTCAACACTGTGATCATCCGAGTTTTTCGAATTAATTGATGTTTCTGTACTAGCCATGCTGTCTGTCATTGATTAATAAAGGCTTAATCAGGTGTTATTGATCGTTGCGTGTATCGCCAGGCTCTGAAAGCTATGCACATCTCCCATATTTCATCTCTGCCGGTTTTGTTCAATTGTACGTACCGATTTAACAAAACGTTATTCCCGAGACCTACCCGTTATTAATCATTTTTGCTTATTAATTAGTTGGACATACGCGAAATGCTTTCCAGGTACTTTGAAAAATTTCTCGTCAAGAATTCGATATTGTTATGAATCGCTATTCGCCATGAAGTGAAATAATCTATGGCAAGCAGTGCAGGAAACATTTCATCCCGTTAAGTTTATCTCGTTCATTTATATCCTGAATTACTTATTTTTCGAAAAATCCACGTGCCCACGCGCGTATAATATTTATTATTAAACGATACTTTCTACATTACAATGAGGAAACGCAAATATATGAAATAAATTATACACGGACATGCAAAATTAGATATCTTTACGTTTTATACCTGTGATTCCCCGTTGAGAGCGTAAACCGTTCTTAAAATTTGAATGCACAGGCATTTAACATAGAGAATACATAGGTATTTAACGTTGAGAAAGGAATAAATTGTTTCTGAAAAAAATATCTTCGCCACGTCTTCTTTACGGACGATAACAAATTTTGCGTCGAAACATCGAAGTTAAATCTTTGACGAATAATATGTTACGCGATTTATCGAGCATTGATTTTCAAAAATATGTATGATGCAACGACGTAACATTGTTATAATTTGCATACTAGCGTAATGTGGGTTTCTCTTATAAAAAAAAAAAAATCTTTAACGCTGCCCACCTTCGAATCATTGGGGTGGGATGGACAGAGATATACGTATGTGTATCTTGAATGCAAAGAGAGATGCAACTAGAATAATAACTGCAGATCAGTGCTCGCTCTTCCCCTGCAATTGAATAGTAACAAATGTTATTTTATTTCGAGTACTATAATGCGTTATGATATGTAATTTATGTAATAAGAAATGTAGATATAATATACGAAAGTACGGGAATTTAAACGATATTGTTAATTGCCCTTAAAAAGTTGTGCACATATATATATACTTGTATACATATGTTAAATCATACGTTAACCAACAGCGACTTGTAACATTGATAAAACAGAAGCGTTGGTAATTAATTTTATTTGTGTATCTGTTTCTTATAGTTTTAAATCGAATAAGAATAACAATGTCAGTGATGATAGGTTCTAAGTAGTTTTAAGTTTCTCTTAAACTGATTTCAAATAATGCTATTGGTTACATCTTTTAATTTATCCTTCGTTCGTGTATGTAAGCAATTAATCTTAAATGCAATGATTAATTACAGATCCTCTGTTTGTGTTGCTAACGTTGAATTGTACTTGTACCAAAGATTTTTATGATGGATGCATTTGCCTTAACAAAAGTTGAATTACCAACCGATGTATATATGGTATGCTTACAGCATGCCTTGTCAACAGAAAAATTTGAAGTAATGGGTTTACTAATTGGAGATGTACGTTTGCCACTGTATTCGATATTCTATGTATATTTTCTTTTATAAACATATTTTATGGTCATAAGAAAATGTCATTACCTTATCAATAATTTATGTTAGACACTATGTGGGGTTGCTCAAGTCATAGCTGTCATTATTTTGAGACGTTTGGATAAAAAGAAAGACAGAGTGGAAATTTCACCTGAGCAATTGTTAAAAGCTGTTGCCGAAGCAGAGCGGTTGAAAGAGGAATTAAAGCGTCCTGTGCGGGTTCTTGGATGGTACCACTCTCATCCTCATATAACAGTTTGTCCATCACAGGTTGGTTAGTATAGAGTTCTTTTAAATAATATATTTAGCAGATTCAAGTTAAAGATCATAGTCTAATCATAATAAATTCTTTATCAGATGTTAGAACTCAAGCAACTTATCAGATAATGGACCATGGTTTTGTGGGTTTAATATTTTCAGTATTTTCAGAAAGCAAGGAATCTAAGGTAAGCAGTTAATAAGTCACTTTAATACCATTATGTTTGCATTTTTTACCAACAAGTTTTTTTTTACAGGAGCAAGAAATTTATTTAACTTGTTTTCAGTCTCACAATGATAAAGAAAGGGAAATTCCATTAGAAATTGTACATACTCCAACTATATCAAACACCTGTTTAAAAGTAAACTTATTTCAATAGTAATTGAAAACAAAATTTCAATAATAACGATCTAACTTCTGTATATTTTCTTTAGACAATGACAGATTTGTTAAAAATTTTGGTCCAAGAGGAAGAGGAGGTTGCTGAAACATACAAAGATCAGCAGGATATTCTTGCTAGCATATACAATAATGCTGGTTAGTTCATTTATTTCAGCATCTAATGACTTTTAGCCTAAACAGAAGAAAAGAATTAAATCGATTATTAATTACAGTGAGAACACGGACGTTAATTCACATAACGGATATAATTACCAAGCCTTTGGTATTAACATTTGAAAAGAGGATAGCATTAAATAAATTACGAGCTGCATACCTTCGAAGACAGTTACAAGAACTACAAAAAGTGTGCAACGAATAAACGTCATTTTTACAACCAAAAATCATGTTTATCTTCTTGTGTGTTATACATTATAGGTATAAATATATTAAGTTCAGTATTCTTTTTATCTTGACAATGAATTTTTACTTGGTATTTGTTATTATTATAGAACAAAAAAAAAGATTTGTAATTAGTTAAAAAATAAAACATCAGCAATTTTGTTTTCACGTTTATTTTAATACAGTTCCATTGAATCAAATGAAAGACAAACGAATGAATCTTTCAATGATTATTTTTATTTTTACCTTTCACGAACAAAGATCTGGCAATATTTGCACAGTTCTATATTTACACTACGAAGAACAACAGTGTATTTAAATAGACTTAAATGTATTCAAAACACGGATTCTGCAGAACGAGAAAGATGTATAGGATGAGAAGGGCTACGCGCTAACCTTTTGCGAGGCTGCTTTTCCAAAGTAGTTAACAATTTTGCAAAGTCGGGCCGATTTTCTGCATGGTATGACCAGCAAAGCATTAGTATGTTCTATAAATATAGAATGAAATCAATCATATATAATCATACAAATCTCGTGAATTGTTTAGAAAAATTCAAGAGAAAATTCAATATACAATGATATTATATCAATTATATATATATATGAACTCTGTACCTTTACATCACGGGAGGCTTGCAAATTAGCTAAAGTTTGCTTCATTCCTTTGCCAACCTGCCAAATGATTGCTTCAGGAGGCTGTCCTTTAAATGGCCATTCTCCACATAAAAGTTCATACCATACGGTCCTACAGAGCAATTTTTTTATAAATTTGAAAACCAAAATTAAAATTCATTTTTCCAACTGCAAACAGTTTTTGAATGGTACACGTACAATCACGCGGTTGAAAAGGTAAAACGATTATATTTTCTTATTCCTTTTTATACTGACCCAAACGCATAAACATCAGAAGCTTCTGTAAAGGGTAATTCTTCCTGATCCCGATTCTGTTGCGGTCTCAGTCGTCGAACAATTTCAGGAGCTAAATAACATAACCAGCCAGGTGGTATACTCAGCGCGTTCCCTTTTCTGTTCACAAATTAAAACCAATAAACATACAATTGTGATTACTATCTACACCAGTTAAACATAATACAATTGAAATACACGATTTTACCTGTTTCCATAACAAAGCTTCGTAACACTGAACAAGCCGAAATCGGTGATTACAACTTTTCCGTTTTCAAGAAATATATTTTTGGTTTTGAGATCTTTGTGGATTATACCACGAGCATGAAGATATCCCATTCCCTGAATAAAAGAAGTAACGTTAAATTTTTTTAATTTGTAATTTGTCAAAACAATAATGTAGATTGAAAGACATATCTAATATTCTTTATACGGATATACCTGAGAAATCTGTTGAGCGATGATAGTGGTTTTATTCATATTAAATTTATCTTTACGCAAATGAATATGAGTGTAAAGAGTCATGCCTTTGCTCATACTAGTCACTATCGCCAAGCGTGGAGGCTTCATGCAAGCTCCCATAAATAAAACCAGATTTTCATGTCTAGTTTTTCGGAATGTAGCCACCTATAAATTTCAATATAATTTGGATAATGAACATTATATAATTTTAATAAATCGTATTAAAAATATAACTATTTTACAGTAAACTATAATCTCATGCTTTATTCATCACTTCCCGTGTTAACGATTATTTATAAA